>NC_071281.1:1655000-1955000 GCF_023375685.1 Ictalurus furcatus
AATGCAGAACCGACAGCGTGCACAAATATTTAGCGAAGGAAAATAGAAACGGGCACCGAGAGAGCTCCGGGTTAATCTCTGTGCGGAGCGTCACATGTTCTCCCGGTGCGTTCTCCCCGGTGGTGTGCGTCGGGGTTCTCCGATTCCCTCCCCACCGCGACCCTGACCGAGATACATGGTGAATGAGCGCTTACAGAAGATAAACCGATACATGAACGAATACAGGCTTCTATTAGTCTCGAACACGCACGTGAACGTTAGAAAGAAAGGAAAGCCAAAATGGCTACTTCTGAAAGAGAGAGAGAGAGAGAGAGAGAGAGAGAGAGAGAGAGAGAGAAGCTGGTTAGGAACAAAGTGTGATTCGAGAAGTACTTTCTCCTCTGAATAACATGCTGACGGCTCATCAGAGCTTGAAAAGAGAGGAGAAGGGAAAGAAAAGAAAAAAAAAAGAGAGCGAAGAGGGGGAAAAACTGTGATCATGGACGAGTGAGATAAAACGATAATTAGTGCTAATCGAATACGATCGCCTAGCAACGGCCATGGGGCGGTTATGGAGAGGTAATTAGCGCTATATTTAGCCTGTCTGATTCCGTCTCATCTCAGATTGGATGATTGGCGATGTTAGTGTATGGGTGTGTGTGTGTGTGAGAGAGAGAGAGAGAGAAACGTGTGAGTGTGAACTTTTCTCAGTGTGTTTATGAATGCGTGTCTGAATCGATGAGCATGTGTTCGTGCATCAGCACAATGGTATTATAGCGGATTTCTGCCAGTAGCTGTGTTCGTTCGCGCGCGTGCGTGCGTGTGTGTGTGTGCGCGTGTGCGTGGACTTTCGCTGTTGCTCTGATTTGTCTGAACTCTATCTCAGTGCTGTTTAGTGAGACATGGACAGTAATATCAGCAGTCCAGCAGGATTGCGAGTGTGATATTGCTTTCGTACAACAGCTCTATAAAGAAGAAATGAATACAGAGTAACTGATATTTCTGACACGGTTCGGTTCGGCCAATCGGTTTTGTTTTTGCTCTCCCGAAGAAAACAGCTCCCTAAAGAAAGCCACAGCGTTAATAACTTTACCACGTCAATAATCATCAAGCGTTTTTGTTTGTTTGTTCTCTTTGTCGAATCACGACCTGTTCTTTCGTCTGTGTGTGACTAGACTTAAACGACATCAGACGTCCATCCAAGCTGTAACTGGGGCTAGTTTATTCAGTGACAGCGCTGGGTTCATACTGCTGGGTGCGGTGCGTGTGTGTGTGCGCGCGTGTGTGTGTGTACCTTGGCCGCCTCTTTTGGCAGGTCGAAAGGGATTCTCTGGCGGATTTTGGCCGGCAGCTGTGTGAGCACTTCGGCTTTAAGTCTGCGGATCATGATCTCGCTGAGCCTCTGGTGCAGCTCGTCCAGATGAGACGCTCCGCGACAATCCCACTGACGCCTGCTCCCGAAGAATCTAAACACACACACACACACACACGTGCGCGAGATTACCCCCCTCAGTGGGCTCTCAGGAGCAGCTCTGTCATTAAACACACATTTAATCAATCAAACCAACACACACTTGTTGCTCTCCTCACACTTTTAAGCACCTCATTATGAGGAGATCTTTGCAATCCTGAGTGTGTGTGTGTGTGTGTGTGTGTGTGTGTGTGTGTGTGTGAGGGAGACTAAGAGCTATAATGAGAAGTAAATGATGGAGAATCTTTGGGTGACTGGCAGGCATTTTACATATTTTAGGTGATAAACGCACACAACCTTTTGTAAGAGGTTTTACGGGGAAGTTCATTCACCCAAAACATTTATTAAAGAGTCATGCTCTTTTCCTGTGGCTGCCTCTCAAATGGTCTTGTGCACTAAACAGTGTCTGCAATATCATTAGGTTATACCCTACGTAGTGAGCACATATCGTTACATGGAAACATAACCCATAACCCATGGGAGGAAATTCGGATGCAAACGTTTGCCAGTGTTAAGACCACAGCGACGCGCCGTGTACTGGCCCATATAAATTTACACACCCAGTGATTAGAAAATGAAGAAATAAATGACCAGTGATTAATAAACCTGTTCGTTAGTGGACCGTTTCCCGGTAATAATTCCGCTCGTTAACCTTCCATCCTAAAGAATAATGAAAGGGAGATGTTCACCTGTAGTGAGCATTGCAGTATTTCTTGGCGTACTCGCTCCATGTGCCGAAGCGCCTCGGATACAAAGCATCGATCTGCATGAAGAGCTGAGAGAGAGAGAGAGAGACAGAGACACACAGAGAGAGTGAGAGAGAGACAGAGAGAGAGACACAGAGAGAGTGAGACAGAGACACAGAGAGACACAGAGAGAGTGAGAGAGAGACAGAGTGAGTGAGAGAGAGACAGACACACAGAGAGACAGAGAGAGAGACACAGAGAGAGTGAGAGAGAGACACAGAGAGAGTGAGAGAGAGACAGAGAGAGAGAGAGAGACAGACACACAGAGAGACAGAGAGAGACACACAGAGAGAGTGAGAGAGAGACACAGAGAGAGTGAGAGAGACACAGAGAGAGAGAGAGACACAGAGTGAGAGAGAGACACAGAGTGAGAGAGAGAGACACAGAGACACAGAGAGAGTGAGAGAGACACAGAGAGAGAGTGAGAGAGACAGAGAGTGAGAGAGAGACGAGAGACAGAGAGAGTGAGAGAGAGACACAGAGAGAGAGAGACACAGAGAGAGTGAGAGAGAGACACAGAGAGAGTGAGAGACACAGAGAGAGTGAGAGAGACACAGAGAGAGTGAGAGAGACACAGAGAGACACAGAGAGAGAGAGAGAGAGAGACAGACACAGAGAGAGTGAGAGAGACACAGAGAGAGTGAGAGAGAGACAGAGAGAGTGAGAGAGACACAGAGAGAGAGTGAGAGAGACAGAGAGAGTGAGAGAGACAGAGAGTGAGAGAGAGACGAGAGACAGAGAGAGTGAGAGAGAGACACAGAGAGAGAGACAGAGAGAGTGAGAGAGAGACACACAGAGAGACACAGAGACAGAGAGTGAGAGAGAGAGACAGAGAGTGAGAGAGAGACAGAGAGAGACACAGAGAGTGAGAGAGAGAGACAGAGAGTGAGAGAGAGACAGAGAGACACACAGAGAGACAGAGAGTGAGAGAGATGAGGTTTGACAGTGGGCTTCTGCATGCTCAGGGTTTAGAGGCAGAATAAACGACCTGTGTGCTGCTGCTGTGCGGTTATTTCTCAGGTCAATGCCCGTACATGTCTACAGCAACGTCTTCAACCTGACACGACGGACAAGCCCAGAGAAAAATAAAGAAAGAAATAACTAATACATTTCAAGGCTTAGTCAGTCAGCGGCAGTAAAACAGGAAAGTGCTTTTTCACTGGAGAACTGCACCGTTTCTTAAATTCCTTTACGTCACTGCTTGACCGTGCGTTCTCGCCGTCTCTGTTTCGGGAGCAGAAACGCGCCGGAGCCTCTCAACCTCCAGCTAACGAGCGGCAAATCAAACAGCGACGGTTTTATTCTGCGGTGGAACGGAAGCCGCCCACAGGTTTCCATTTATACGGTACGCAGTTAAAAAAAAAAAAAAAGCAAACAAACCACAGAAACGGGTTGACGGGGCGCGAGGGCGAGAACGCTACTATATTTAATGCAGTGTTTGATTTCCTGTATCAGGATGTCTCAGCACAGCTTTCTTTTATTAAAAATACAAAGGCGGAAAGAGTTTCTAATAGGTGCGACAGTTTCGGAGTTGAGCTCACACCGCTCTCTCGATCTGATCCTCACATGTCCTGGTGGAACGTCATAGACTCGAGATGTTCTTACAGGTGCAATCCATCCATCCATCTTCTATAGCGCTTATCCTACAGGGTCGCATGGAACCTGGAGTCTACCCCATTGAGCCTCGGGCACAGGGCGGGGCACACCCTGACGAGGTGCAGATCCACACAGAGCACATTCACACACCCATTCATACACTACGGACACTTTGGACATGCTAGTCAGCCCATGTCTTTGGACTGGGGGAGGAAACCGGAGTACCCGGAGGAAACCCCGCAGCACGGGGAGAACACGCAAACTCCGCCCACACAGGGCAGCGGTGGGAATCGAACCCCCGACCCTGGAGGCGTGAGACGAACGTGCTAACCACTAACATACGGTGAGCCCCTAAAGGTGCAATAGTCGTTTTTTTTTTTTGCGACTTCCGGTCCAGAACGCTTGGTTGTATTTGGAAGTGCCTCCTGTCAATCATTTCATAGACACTTTAATCTACGGGCCACTGTAGATCCTCGGGGGTGGAGCTTTATGAACATGGGTGGCATTCATTTTAAATGTTGAATCGAATCTAGATCAATTTGATAAGATTGTTGACTTGCTAAGACGCTCGTGAAGAACTTTGTACTGATTTGCAGGGACGCTTCACTCTAAGGGGACGGAGACAAAAAAAAGAAAAGAAAGAAAGCCTTTATTCGCTTTGTTCGCCTTCATTTTAGGAAGCTAAGGCCAGGGCGCAGGGGCGGCCACGATACGGCGTCCCTGGAGATGCTACGATTGGTTTTCGGGGGATCTCGCTCAGTGGCCCAACACTGGCAGCGCTGGGGCTGGAACGCCCGACCCTATAGACGGGTTTACCGTCACACCGTTCAGGGCCGTCATACAACGGAAATGACATTCCAAGCCGATTAACGTTATCGCGCCTATAGCTAATCGGCCGAACAGAACCAGTAGTCGTTAAAACACCACGCTGGTTAGGAGGTGTTACTTCACACTCGGGCTGCACGTATCGTAGGCCAACGCTTGATTATTTTCACAGGGCACAATCTGCAGTCTGCTTTGCTTTGATTGCCGTGATTAATTGTACAACACATCCAGATTGCAGTCATTTTCGTCATCTGTTCATTAGCGCGACAGCATACGCTGAAAGCTTTACGTCAAAGAGTTCCACCTGGGATGGGATGTTTGGAATTACAGGATTATTTATTGATGCATCGCAAAGTGTGTGGAATTTACAGAAAAAAGATCATCGATGAATCAGCTGTAGAACAGGTCAACATTTCAGTTTGGAAACTGGAGAATTTTCCACAAAAGTGGAGGAAAATTCAAAGAAAGGATATGTGGAACGAGAACGAGCATGAGAGCGGCCAACAACAACAACAACAACAACAACTACTCCAGGGCTTCTTAAAATCTGAGTTATGGTTCTGGATATTTCCCCCAGCAGAAACACAGTCCTTTAGAGAGTACTACAGAAATAGTGTGAAAACAGCCAGAGGGTGTAAATGATGTTTCACAGCTCGATTGTTCGCTCGGTCTCTGTCGGTATCGAAGGTTTAATACGGCTTCCTTTCATACCTCGCGATCAATGCCTAGTGTTAGACACGTCAGGTTTCAATGGAATGACGATTTTTTTTTTCTTTCCTTTTCCTGGGAATAATAAGCAGCAATTATATAAATCCAGGTTCCATCTGCTCATTTCTCCAGGCAAATGTGTTCATCAAAGCTTGGCACTGCGCCATGAGATGAAAAAAAAAAAAAAGACAGCGGGATAGGTAGAGAGAGAGAGAGAGACTGACATTCATTCCCTCTGTCCGGTCACGGTTTTTGCAGATAGTAATAAAGGCAGAGATGGATGCTGTGCTCAGTAGAGAGAGAGAGAGAGAGAGACAGACAGACAGACAGATAGAGATCTAGAGAGAGCGATAGATCTAGAGAGAGCGATAGATATAGACAGAGCGAGAGAGACACCCACACACTTCCACACAGTGTGTTCAGCTTCGGAGCTCCAGGGGAAGTAAATATCTACATCTATGAAACTAGAACAAGCTGAACCAAAGGAAAAAGACACATGGTTAAATATATCTGTCCACGGTATCCAGACTCGACCGGTATCAAACGACTCGGCAGGTTACGAACGAGCGATTTAAACCTTTCGTTTCTGGACAGTTCGAACAGTCACCCAACAATGGAAAAAAAGGGGTTTAACCCAAAAACCCTTCACGTATGTCGATTTTGCTCCCGAGCAGCCGTCTGGCTGGCATCGTGTGGGGCTGACGATGCGCGTGTTAACCTCGCAGCGTTCACGTCTGACACGGAAGCCCTAGCTGGCAAGAATTCCATACGGTCTGGATTAGGAGAGAAACCGGCACTGATTTGAGCGTGAGTGATGAATCGGTGACGTCTCTCTTCACATATCGTGTTCATGGAACTAATTTGAAATGAATTATACGCATATATGTCGTACACACGGAGCGCCACACCGCGTATATGTGGAGGTGTGATACCGAGCCGAGAAAAGGGAAGCACTCAGCAGGCTATAATCACCCGAGGACAGGGAGGCGTTGTGATCGTTAAACGTGGCTCGGGGGGGACACGATGCGTCTCAGACCTCCTAAAACCGGATATAAATCTCCTTCTGCATGTAATCTTTATGTACTCGGCTCCTCGAAAAAGGAACAGATATACTCGATGGTGGATGTGGTGTATTACGTTACACGGTCATTCTGCTGTCCAGGCTGAACGTTTATTTCTGTTTATTAACCGTCATGATCGATTACGTGAAACCTTACATGCTCGCCTACCCAGTGTACGTCCGATCGCGCAAACGCAGTAACATTAAAGCCACTGACGGTTGACGTGAATAACACTGATTATCTCCTTACACTGGCACCTGTTGGGGGGGGGTATATTTCTCCAAAACTGTGGTGGGGGCAGAGGTGGCTTGGTGGTTAGGTGGTTAAGGCTCTGGGTTACTGATTGGAAGCTCGGGCGCTGCCAAGCTGCCACAGTCGGGTGCTGTATAATGGCCGACCCCGCGCTCCGACCCCAGCTTCCTGGCATGCTGGGGTATGCGAAGAAAAGAGCTGACCAATAAAGACTCGTTATCGTTAAAACGGCAGGTCCTGTAGGGTGAACATTCCCATAAGTGCTGTTACCTCTTCGGGTCTGCCCAGCGCTGGCGTTCCTGTGAGCAGGATCGCACGTTTGGCGCTCTGGATCAGCGGCACCAGGATCTTCGTCCTCGCTGCGTTCCGGGACTTCAGGTAGTGCGACTCGTCCACGATGACGACGCCGAAGCGCTGCGTTTTCAGCGCTTCCACTAGGGACCGCGCGTCATTGGTGAGCAACCCGTAGCCCAGAACGGTCACCTTGCTCCGGCTGATCCCCCTTTAAAAAATTACACACGGTGTCTATTAGTAATTAACTAACGGCCTCCTGAGAGTTTAAGATCACATCATGTCCACACTCACCTTGTGTTTTTTTTACGCTCAAAAGCTGTAAGAGTTAAATGGTTGCTGTTAATATTTTACGCTGACCCACTCCCAGTTCCCTCTCTGTAAAACAAATCACCTCATACGCCCGGTACGATCTTCCTGCTAAACTTTCAGTGCGAGTTAAATAATTTATTCTCTCAAATGATCCATTTTTATGCTCTTCGGCTCATGAGGCACCGCTCGGAAAGACTGCCTATTTTTAAAAAAAGGCTCTTTGCGCCGTCTATCCGTACAGTGGAAGCCATTTTCTTTGCACTGTATATCCTCTTGATAGTAGCCATTTTTCACCGTGTTTGTCCCGTAGGCCATCAGAGTTAAAACATCACAGACACAAGGCCATCGAGAAGCCGTTTCCATGGCAGCGAATAGCGGGTCAGATCGACCCCAGGCCGAGATCTTTGGGATGAGCAGGCCAATTTGTGCAGCTCTTTTTAGAAGCATCGATAACGGGCAAAAAGGCAACAAGACCCCTGTGCCCGTGTAACCCGCCTTCCCGATATATCCAGGCAAAGGAGCTTGAGATTTTGCTCAACACACACACACACACACACACACACACTCTCTCGCTCTCTCTCCAACTGAATGCCGGCTTGCTATTAATATTTTGAAAAAGGCCTTTAGTTCTTAAGGATTCATGGGAAGGTTTTTGCGCAAGAAAGTTTAGTTTGGGGCTGTTCTCAAAAATCGCAGCATGTCTCAGCCATAATACTGTCTCTGCACGAAGCCTGAGCTCAATCTATAACAAAAAAAAAAGAGAAAGAAAGGAAAAAAAAAAAGTACACAACACATTTTCTTGAAATTACTCAAGGCATCAGCATTCATACCATGAGCACTAAGCTCAAACCGGGAAATGCAAGAATGTAATAAAAGCAAAAATAAAATATAATAAATAAAAACACCTCACATATTTGTTTCATTTCAAGTTTCAGGGAAAGAAAAAAAAAAAGCCTCAGTACAAAAACATGCAATGATTTTGGTCTTATCGACATAATTACCCAGTTCTACAAGTCTTCAATGACTTGTGTTATGATCTGCAAGGTTTAACAAATACACACACAAAAGAGAGAACATGACACGTACATGATATCAGCTTTGCTCTCCACCAGGTTGATGTCGTCAGGCCGGAGCTCGGGAACCCAGCGCTCCAGCTCCTCGATCCACGGGTACTTCAGTGAAGATGGCACCACGATCAGCAGGGGCCACTCGTCTCTGTAGAGGTACGCCACCGAGATGGCCTGCACCGTCTTTCCAAGCCCCATCTTCAGCAGCACAGTCCAAACATTCGCCATTCCACATTATAACAAACAATCCACATTGATTCACACAGATGGTAATGAACGTTGGAATCGGTTACAAATCGTACAGTGACCTGGTTGCAGAAGTTTGCACACCCCCTCCTATTAATTACCTTTTTCTTTTAATACAGCATCCCGTCTTTCTGGGTAAGAGACTACAGAGACTCCCATTTGGATTGGGCAATGTTATTTAACGCTTCCTTGCAAAATAGTAAATAATAAATGCTCCAGATCAAAACTAACTGCGAGGGGATCTCTTGTGCACAGCCCTCTTCAAGTCATTCCACAGGTTTTTCGGCAGGATTTGGATCTGGGCTCTGAACGGACCATTCCAAAATGTCGATCGTCTTCTTCTGAAGCCGTTTCTTCCTTTACTTGGATGTGTGTCGTTGTTGCACTGAACCTGCTTCAGCTGCAGGTTGTGTGCCAAAATAGATTGGTATTTGGAGATATCCACGATCCCTTCTATCCTGACTAGAGCCCCAGTCCCAGCTGAAGAGATGCAGCCCCACGGCATGACGCTGCCCCCACCATGCTTCACTGTGGGTATGGTGTTCTTTGGGTGATGCGCGGTCCTCTTGTTTCAGCCCCAAGCATATATTTTAGAATTCTGCCTAAATGTCCTACTCATCAGACCGTGACACATTTCGACACGTTTGGTCAAAATTTAGGCGGGCTTCGATGTTTTTCCACTCGAAAGGGCCTTTAGCGTCTAGCTACACTACCCCAAATCCCAGACGTGAAGAATACGAGGGAATGTTGTGGCATAATGGATTGACCAGTACTTGCCAGGTTCCAGCGGCTCCTATAATTCTGGGTGATAAGCTGTCTTGTTTGTTTGTGCACAAAACATCTCAGTTAGAATTATATGGTGTGGTGTGGTTCAGCTGAGCTCCTTTAATGTCGCCGTAGGTCTCCTGACAACCTCGCTGATGAGTCGTCTTCTTGTCCTTTCATCAGGTTTGGACGGACGTCTTATTAACGTCACCGTAGTGCTCCGCTTTCTCCACTTGTTGATGATGGCCTTCGCCACGGCCTCAGCGGTGCTCTTCTATTTGTTTTTATTCTCTTGAATGATTTTTTGATTGCTTTAATCACATTGAAAGGTTTTTAAAAAGATCCGACGTGACATACCTCGTCAAACCTGCAAATTTTTACGGGGGTGTGTAGACTTTTTATATCCGCCATGTTCATAAAATCTGCCAGAAAGTCCATGTTTGAGCTATGAATGCTTTACCTGATCGATTAAATACTTAATCAAAAGGGATTAAGCTTACAGGGTCATAATACAACAGAATTTGGAGGGGTGGTTTTTTCCCCCATGTTTTATGTTTCAGCATTTAATGATTGAGCCCTTTAAGTGTAGAATAAGGAGTAGAATAGGAAAAACACTAAATACACAGTTAAAGACCAGCAGTGGTTTAGTTTGACATTTCCTTAATATGTACTACAAGTTCCATAACCTTTCCTTCCATAAAAGCGGCCTGAACAGGAACAATTTCACTTCTCACCACCCTGAAACGATAAAAAAACGGGCTTACCTCGTCGCCAATCAAACACCTGCAAGACAAAAACGACAAGAAAACACAGGGAATGAAATAATAGAGAATTTATTCTTCCCTTACTCCGATCCGTTTTGGATACCGAATGACTCCGGAGGTAATCAAAAGCATCTCAGATGGCCATCTCATAAGCAGTGCCCCAGATAATTACCCTGCAAATTACCTTTTTCATTCCTGCCCACAAATCGATGCCCGGGGAGGCTGACGTATCGATCCAGCCAGGTACTGTGAAAACAGAGCTTCCTGTCTCGTGCGTCGTGCTCGATATAGTTTCACACACCTGACGCTCAAAATCCAATTAAACTGCACCAGCTATCGGTGTCGGGAATTAATTAACGGCCTGTTATACCGCAGCGCCGCTGAATACCTGAATCGGAAGGTGTTGATTAATTTTCTATAACAGAAGCTCTGACTGTAGTTCCGGTCGTGATTTAAGCGTGCTTTGATTAACACGCTTGTTCTCATATGCTACTGTTTCTATAGTAACGGCTCATTCACGGGGACTTGCATCACGGATGATCTCCATAATCTAAAGGCTAATAGAAAAAAAAAACAACAACCACTTTAATAGGAAGAGATCTGCTGATGAGAGAGGGCAGACTGTTTTGAGCAAACAGGAAGGCTACGGTCAATCAAATAACCGAGCGGTTGAGCAGAAAAGCATCTCAGAACATACAAAACATCACATCCTGAGGATGGTATATGGGCTACAAGAGCAGAGGAACAGCCACAAATGGGAATCTGATGCTACAGTGGGCAGAGGATCACTCAAACTGGGCTGCTGAAGATTGAAAGATGAAGAGGCAATGTTTTTCCAACCGTTACGTGTCCGGTTTCGTTCAGTGAACCTGTCTGCACTGTAGCCTCGGATTCCCGATTGGATCTTTAGCACGCGTTTTCTAATCAGACGTCCAGGTGGACATCAGTCTAAATAAGGTTTGGAACGCAAGTCTTTCCAAGCGTCTTTTTGGAAGGAGCGCTCGGGAAGTCGAGAAAGGCGGTGGACGTACAGCGCAAACAAATAATACAGCAGCTGGGTCTCGCTGGGATTCGGTGCGATGAGCTGCCATCCGTTATGAGATGTCTGCCAGACATGCCAAGATATATGAAGAAACCTCGCTCTATAATGGTGTGAAAGAAAGGAGGTGTGGTGTCATCATCAGAACTGTGCTAGGAAGAAACGTGAAGATGTTACATCACTGAGAGTAGGGGTATAGAAGGGGAACACAGAAGAGGACCGAGCACTGGGCCTTGTGGGACGCCAGTTTTAAGTCCGTATCGAGCACGTGTTTATCCTCTCTGAGTCACCTGACATGACGCACCTACAGGTAGAACAAAAAAAAAAAACCCCTCCTGAAGTGACGCAAAACTCTCGCATGTCCCGTTTGTCTGGAAACACCTGTATACCTGCTATTTTTTACTATTTCTGTATTCATGACTGAAATACACTCCTGATTCTTCTGTCAAAAAAAAAAAGTTGCTCTGAAGGACAATTCAATGTCCCTTTGGCATCATGGATGGAAGGATAATTATTCGGCAGCTCCAGGATCACCACCGCACTGCTGAGTCTCTGGGTTACGGTCTTGCATGTTCTCCCCCTGTCTACGAGGGTTTGGCTCAGGTTCTCTGCACAAAAAAATAAAAACATTTCAATGCTGGGATCGGTGACTTGGTGTGGTCGAGTGCATGGGTGTGTCTCCATGGACTGGCCTCCCAGCAGAGGTTTTCTCCTGCCTTGCGCGCAGTGTTCCCAGGGTGGGCTCCAGACTTGCGACCCCGATTGGGATGGAGCCATTATTGAAAATGAAGGAGTCCATGGAAGCATCCTGCTTGGTCTCCTATACAGGCTGGTGATGGCGGTGTTATATCAGGGAGTGATCTGCCAGCATACATCAAGCACGCTGACGCCCACTAAAGAACGGCTCATGGCATGATGGCATGGCTAATCAAAGCCAGGAACAAGGCTCAGTTTTCTTCCTCGGGTTGCTTGCACCAACCATGGATCTCAAGCCTATCACGCAATCTTTGCCTGATGCAGAAATGCCAGAAGTTGGTCTTTCATGGGTCAATATTCCTACATGAAAGCATCCACCATTTTGTTAAATCCAGACCCAGGCATATTTATGTAGCTCTCGAAAGCCGAAGAAGGCACCGACACTTCTGATCACTGCTCAACAGAGTCCGATCTCCATTCGCAGCCGGAGCTTGAATCAAGAGAGAAAAGCACAGCATGGATTTCCTTAAACTCACTGTACCCTGTGCCGGATCAGCTCAAACTGGGTGAGCACTAACAAATTCACAACTTTTAACTAAAGCACCTTTCTACTTTTATTTTATTGGCATGTTAGATATCGTATTTGGCCGGGTCCATTTTCAGGCAGTGCTCTACCACCAAGAAAATCACGAATATCTCCCTGTCAGTCAGGTTAAAACCGGGAACACCGAGCGAACGAGTCGGCCTCGACAGAGGCGTTTCATTTTCCGTATTCAAATTAAATGTGAAAGAACCCATAAAGAAAAGATGTGCGGTTCACGTTCTCTGCGATTGAGATTTTCTGCTGCATCTTTGAGGCAGGGGGGATTTTTAATTGCTCCAGGCTTTAGTCAGACTACTCTGCGGATTTACACCACACACATGATGCTTCTCTGGGAGTGACCGAGAAGCGTGTATCTTTCGTTTACGTTACAGTTACGACTGTTTGCATCATTAATATTGCGGCCCAGGCTGATTTCAGTGCTGCATATGGACACGGTGGACTCTTTACAATCAGCAGATTCACTACGGCTTAAGACGTTCACGTTAAAAGATGCCGCGCGATGGGATTTTTTTTACACGGCGAAAATGACGCTGATGTAAATATTTCTACGTCGCTGAACACGCGAGACGCGCCTTGTGCCGAATTATCGTAGCGGTTTCAGTGGTTTACGTTATAAACCGATGCGGTGACGTTTACGCTGTTTAAGATAACGTACACTCGGTGGTGCCGATGGTATTCACAGTGCTGCTTGTGACATTTCTGCTTTTTGTCCTACTTTTCAGACACAAGTACCTAATGAGAGAGAGAGAGAGAAAAACACATGCTGAGAGAGACGGAGAAAGTGGGATATGGAAACACACGTAGACAAAACAATGGCAGAATGATGCATTCTGGGGGGGGGGGGATAAAAAGTGAGTGAGATGTCAGAAAGGAGAGCACACTCTCTTCATCCCCTTTCCGCCTCCTAATACGGGAGACCATGATTAATGTGCCCTGTGTTGTTTTCTTCTAATTAATCCAACACTAGCACAGGTGTGTGTGTGTGTGTGTGTTTGTGTGAATACCCAAGTGTGCACATGTGCATATGTGTGCCGCGTGCCATTTCCACGCTCATTAATCACTCTTCTTTAAATAAACCGATTCATGCCAGGCCTGTTTCCCTTTCAGCACCTGAAGACCTTTCTTTTCTCCTCACTGCTTTAAAATGTTATCTCTGATGTGCACCGGGTTCAAGTGTCGAGTCGAACCGCCCGATCCCTCCTCACTGCAAGTAACCCTGGATTATCATAGAGTCCATGATTGTAAAAGGGTCCGTCGTGTCCTTTTGTATCCGGGGAGCTTGTTCAGTCAACAACAACAGCAACAACAACAAAGCTTCCAGGATCGAGGAGACAGCGTACAGTGGTAGCCTACCACGGTTATTAAAGCGCCGGTACGGTTAAATATAATACGTAAACATACGAGTTCATTTCAGACTAGATCTACTGATCCTAAATGAGATCGTTTAAAATGTAAACACAAATCATTAAGGACAGCTTTTTCAGGGTCCCCCCCCTCCCCCAACTATTCTAAATGTCAATACACAACTAAAAACACCTCAGAATCTCTACAGGATCTTAAGCATGGTGCTTTTTCCTCTTGGTTTCATCCATCTGCTGAAGCCATGGTCTGCAAAGAGCTTATTTAAAGAACAGGATGTCCGTCCAAACCCGATGAAAGTGCGAGAGTTATCAGGGAGGCTGCCGAGAGACCTGCGAGAGCTGCAGGGATATGACCGCTACGGTTCACTCCCTGCACGTGACGATCTGTTGTCTCTAGGGTGGCGAGCGAAATAATACGTTATGGTCTGATGAGACTAGGGCAGGATTCTAAAAGATATGTTTGATGCAGAAACAAGACGACATCTTATCACCCGAGGAACACCATACTCGCAGTGAAGCATGGTGGAGGAAGCGTCATGCTGTGGGGCTGCATCTCTTCGGCTGGGACTGGGGATTTAGTCATGATAGAGGAAATCATGGATATCTCAGAATTCCTATCTATTCTGGCACACTACTGTACCTGCAGGCCTGCGTGAGACAGCTCAAGGTGAAGGAGAAAAGGTCATGACGCCCCAAAGCACAAATTCAAGCCAACAAAGGAACGGCTTCAGAAGATGATCAGCATTTTGTAACGGACCAGTCTTAGGGCTGCAGATTATTTTTTGGATTAATCGGATGGGGGGGGCTTTCAGTACCATTTTTTCGTTTATTTGAATGTACTTGTAAGAACTCGCCATGCGATGGACCATGCACACAACCATCTCATGGGTGTATACTCCTGCCTCACACTCTGGACAACCCTGACCCGGATAAAGAGGTGCCCGATACCAGTACTGAAACCCAATGCGTCCCTAGTCTATAGTATAATCCATGATCGACTACAAACGGTCCCAAATTCTTTCAAGGCAACATTCACAGCCCTTTCAAACGGTCTCATCTCCAGCCTTTGTTCTACAATTAGCCTTGATCTTAACTAATCTCTCTAGCTTTCCTTTCTTGCGCGTTCCTACCACGGTTACAACATGATTAGAAACGCTCGTATCGACCGTTTGCCCCTGTAGACCCGTCGTACAGGTCGATAAGTATCGATCAGCCCTTGCGTGCATGCTGGATATGAAGACAGACGCATATTTTGCCGCTGGAACGTGGCGGAGGGGCAGGAAGTGCTGCGGTGGCAGGTTAATGCGGCGCGCGGCGTTCAGGGCTCATTAAGCGCCGTAATTGTGTCAGCACGGCGTATGCTAATCTGGAGTCCCGCAGCACTCGCGGCTTTGTGTTTCGGCTCGCGATCAGCAGGGAAGTTCACGCCGTTCGGTCGTAGGCAAGCGTACGTCTCGTCTCGAGTATTCTGTCGTTTAGACCATGGATGTTCTGTTTATTTATACGACAAAATGGAAGGCATGTCATCGCTCTGGCCATCTGAGCCAACCGAGAAGAAAATTCTGCTGCGGATTCTTGGTTCTAGATGTGACAAACTGAGCATCTCCGCACGTCCTTTCTCTCCAACACGTTCTTTATTTGTGCTGATATGTTATATATATATATTCCATTTAGATCATGTTAATTCATTCAGCATGTAAGCGTTATGGTACCCGTGATAGATAGATGATAAAATCGAGGATGAGGCCTTGCTTCACCATCCTGCCTGCTCACAGCATGTTCACTATGAGACTTTGTCCCTTTGAGTGTAAAGAAAGTGCTTCCGCTCTGGGGGGTGGGGGGGGGGTGGTTGTTTCACAATTGGAGAGAGAGAGAGAGAGAGAGAGAGAGAGAGAAAGAGTGAGAGACTGAAGGAGAATCGATATGTCAGAATAACAGCGCTGAGGGGTTTATATTCTACTGCGAGAGAAGAACGGAAACCGATCCGACGCGGCCACGAGCGGCTGAATCGCTCAAATCAAATCACACACGCTGGACAAATTTATGAACGCTTACGACCTTCCGAAAACACTGATTAAAAACGTCCCGGTTCTCTCCTTCCTCTTTTTAGATTAATGTAAAATATCAATGGGAATATACTTATACAAATATATTCCTCTCATATGAATTCATGAGTGTGCCAATAATTGTTGCACACCTATATTTAACAGAGATTTTTTTTTTTTAAATGAACCTGTGTTTGCAACTGTTTAATAATCCATGAGTGCGGAGTATTTCAGTGAACAAAAAGATCAAAAGGTTGAACAATAAAGACAATTATTCACAGCCTTCTTCGCTCGTATTTACCGAGGGTGCCAATATTAACGGAGGGCGCCGGTGTGAAGGGATTTTTGAAGCGTACACGCGATAGAAACGTTCTTCTGAAAAGGACGCGGGTGTATTTTCCTTTGTTTTTCCTTTTGCTTGTTCTTAGCCCAAAGCAGGAATTTCTTATAAGTGTAGTCCTACTGCACCTCATTGATTTTAATGCCTCGACACTGCATCATCAAGCCAGAGCAAATTTACACCATTAGCACTTTTAATTTGGGGATTCGGCGACTTCCATCCGTAATGAAGCCGTCGTTAGGCTGCATAAACGTTATGACGAAGGGGGGGAGAAGGAAAAAAAAGACAGACGACAGAAGAGAGAGAGAGAGAGAGAGAGAGACACACAGTGGGTTTAATTTCCGGGGGGTGTGTGGGGGGGGGGGGGGGATTGGGCTCACTAACGTCTCGCTTAGAGTGAGTTTCTTGAAGGCATCATCAGAATTAATGAGAGGATGGATTTATGTTGTGAGGAGTGACGTGCATATCTGAGAAGAAAACTAATTGCTTTCATTTCCACTGTATAAACAGTCGGTGGCAATAACGCTAAACAGAGCGGATACGCTAACAATCCCTTAATATAATTAGCCTAGTAATACATCGTTTATTACGGGTGTGGAGGAGAGGAAGTGGGTTTCAACTCCGAGGGGGTTTACAGACAAGCCGGCTCACGTTTCCCACAGGCCAAACACGTCAATTAAACGTCACGTGATCTATTAGGCGGCCGCGTCTCCGGCCGATTGACGTGAAACCCGAAGAAGACGACGGCGACGTGAAACGAGCGGCGGGACGACGGAGTAAACGTTCTAACTCTTGCCCGTTGTCGATTTATATCTCGCGACACGATACGCGACTCCGTCTCCAGCTCTCATTTAGCGGCGAAAGAAAAGAAAAAAAAAGAAAGGAAATAACGGGTGCTGTTTAGGCTGATGATCAATCTTTTGAGAAGTGAACGTGTTCAGAGACGTGCAGCTCGTACTACGACGTGATGACAGGAATATGAGAACGGAAACTCGAAAAATACGTTTTTAACCCAACTATGATCCAACAATCTGACACGTGAGAAGTCGGGCGTGTTGCCACGGCGACGACGGATATGAAAACTACTGGGCGACGCCGACGTCAGTGAATGAAATACAGAGACGCCCTTCTAACAGTTGGGTGGTTTGGATTATAAAAATGAATGATTTTTTTCCCCCTCATACATTCCTCTGAAACGACATTATTGAATAAGTATTCGCCCCCCTCCCCGTCCCCCTCCCTTGAACTCCTCGACGTTTTCTAGCGCATGTACGGACACCGCTCACCTAATTACGTGACGTCCGGCTTCACCGGAATGAAACTTGAGGTTTTAGAGTAACAAGGAAAGAATACTTACGTTATTTTATTTGGAAACGATTTTGCAAACTGTACTACAAACCGTACTAACCCTTCCCACTCACACAACTTTTCATTATAGGACATTTTGTGTCGACTCGAAACGGTGCAAGAAGTGGAAAGGGGGTGAACACTTACTTACACAAGGCAAGTGTTAATTATAAAAGATTAATATCCGAGTCGTTCAGGTTGGATTGCGGCTTTTAAATAAGGATATAATTTCACACTATGCCTAACGAGCACTTAGGCGAAGCTGTCATGTGATAATCGGGTGGAAAAAGACATTGAAAGGAAATTGAAAGGGAGAAAAAAAAAAAAAAAAGACTGTAAAACATGTTCGAGGTTGTATTCGACTCGCGGTAGCATTTTCTTGCATTCCAGTCAAAACCGGGATTTCCGAGGTTGTCCCTAAGAATCCTACGCTAGAGGGATCAAATGAAATTAGACAGCATTCATTAAGCAAAGTTCTCCTTATTTATCCTCACTAGGAGAGACGTACCGGTCCCCCGGGGCGGCGGGATGCGTGTGAGGTTCAGCGCCGTCGGTCGCTCTGAACGTGGCGTTAATTAACTACCTGACCCCGTTCCCGGAGAACACAGCTTTCTCGCTCGCGCGAGTCCTCCTATAGATCAGCCTTCATCAACGCCTGACTGCTCTGACCTGGCTTACATCGACCCGGAGCTGGAGTAAATTACCTCGTCCGCTCGCTTTTAATCACTCCGCGACCGAGCCGAACAATCTCTTTGACTTAGAGACGTTCAGAGAGTACGCCAGACACTGGCTCGTTTCTATAGCGACAGCTGTTAGTCTAGGACTAATAATAAACAGATTTAAAAAAAAAAAAAAAAAAAGCATTGCAATTTAACAAAGAAAAACAACGTCTCATCCTTTAACGTTTTCTCTTTTCTGTTGGAAGGGAAGGAGTCTCCAGTGTCAGCGCGCGTCGCTAGGTAACAGCACGTTTACTTGTATAGCACTTTTAAAAGGGTTGATATGTAAATGAACACTATGACGTCATGCACACGCAAATTAGACCGCTGTCATACGGAGTTTATGTACAAATGTTCTCACAGGAATAAGGAAGGTCACGTGCTCCAGGGTGGAGGTTTGATTGAATGTTTTCACCACTTTTTTCTTTTCTCAAACATTTCCATCCATCTAAACAACTTCTAAACAACAAATGACATTATAATGAACATAATGTGTCATACTCACACATCTGGCCCATTTCTACAGTCTAATAATCTTTCTAATGTTCACATAAAGTTTGTTTGTTTGTTTGTTTGTTTGTTTGTTTGTTTACAGACCTTCCAGCTCTGGAAAGAGCGAATTTGACTCCGTCGCGCTGAAACAGCAGCAGCCTCTTCTCCAGCTTCTCTGGAAGAACCAGCAGCTCCTCGTCCCCGCCTTTAACCCGACCTTTTATCATTTTCTTCTTAGAAAAAAAATAATAAACAAAAATAACCTCAAACCGAAACTGTAAACAGGCTAAACCGTGAGCTAGCTGACCTGACTAACAAGAGAAGAAAAAATAAAAACAGTTAGCTTAAGCTAAACCACGCCTCACTGAACAGCCATTTTGTATAAACCCGTTAGCTTGATTGTGTCACGCGCGTTTTGATATTTCGCGGCAATGTGGTGTGGCGCCTACGTCATATCCGCGCGACACGAGCTAAGCGCCACAGGGCTGCTACAGTTACTGCGTAGTTTGTGGGGAAGAGGCAAATAAATAAATAAATAAATAAAAATAAAAAAACAACAACAACGATGGGTTGCATAATGTGCAATATGCTAGATATACACACACGGATGATTTATAAACAGCAACTACGATAACTTTGTGTTATGTACTTAATAAATCGACCTCGGGTGTTAGAGAGGTGCTATATAAAGAAATAAATACGCAAATAAGGAAAAAAAGCCGACAATTAAAAGAAAGTTATGAAACAGTGAAAACAGATATACATAGAGGTATAGAGGAAAGTTGCAACTGCAAAAATCGGTTTGTTATTGATTATTGTAAAGTCCTCATTGCTTTGTTTGTTTGTTTGTCTGTTTTTAGATTTTTAACACTCGCTGATATATAATACATGATTGAAGCTTATTGATGTGGAATTTTCCTAACAATGAAATAAGATGCTTTTTGATATTTTTCTACTCATATGAAAGACAGGAATCAGTGGAATACATTAATATATTATTCATATAAGCATATAAGGGACATCAAAGGAGGAAATACGGACAAAATAAAACATGAAGGATGGGTTATCCTGAGTCTAATAATAAGAACACAAAGTGTTAAATAATCCGTGTTTTTAAATGTTAAAAATGTCAACAACAAAAAAATGTTTACTTAAATATTTTTATATTACATTTTTTAAAAACTTTTTAAAATATATAACGTATAGAATTTTAAAAATAAAAAAATGTAAACATTAAAAATTAATGCAGAAATTACTGTTGTTGTTGTTATTCTGTGATCTGATTGGCTGCGCTGACTGCCGGTCACTCCTCTTCCCCCGCCTCTTTCTCTCCCAGCATCCTTTGCGCCGCTGTGACTGACTTGCTCAGTTAGCCAGTTAGCCTGTACATGCTGCTACTACGTTGATTTGTTTTTCTTTCTTCTGGACACTCTCAGATTCTGTCGTTCGTCCCGGTGAGTATGTATTTACCTCGGTTGTGTTTTTAATACAGTTTGTGGGCGCGTGCTCACCAGCGAGACTGACACTCTACACTGTAACTGTAAACGCACCGGTTAGCTTGTCAGGCTAATTAAGCTAGCGGCACCGCCGTTAACGCCTAAACGGGATCATTTACGGCTGTTGAATTTGAGATTTAATGACGCTGTAGAATATATTTCAGCTTCTGTGGTGTGTGGAGTCACGTCAACTCGCCTCGGGGATTAAAACGAGTGTAGTAAAGGACGAGGTAAACGAGCTAGGCAGCGTTTAGCTGCGCTGTTCCATGCCATGCTAAAGAGACACAGGCTCGGTGTCCAAACCGCTTCTTGCTCCCTTATTGAGTGCCCTAATTAGGGTGTGACATAATGGCCTTCACGCGCTACATAGTGTCAAACCTGTTCTACAGACCTCCGTTTAGGATTCAGCCACTAACCCGGTTTCTTATCTTATCATTATCCAGTTTTCTGCTTTTCTTTTCTTTTTCTTCTTCTCACGCCATTTTATTTACTTTAAGTTGTTATTTTTGCACTACCTTCTTTCATAATTTATACATACATACAAAATGTCCAATATAAACGACTCACAGTACAAAAATGCCACCGTGTGTAGTTAAGCATAATTCCAGTGCATTCTAGTTTACTTTGAGGCGGTTTAGTCTGAGAGATGGATGAGTAATAGATTTTCTGAGTAAAAAACATTGACTGAGGTTTGATACAGGAAGATGTCTAGACAGGGGGTTTCATGGCAGTGTTTGTGCTCCTGAGATTCAAAACAAAACAAAAAAACCCACAAGGACACACACGGACAGCTGTTTTAAAGTGGATTTGAAATCAAGATTTAGTTTCATTAGTTGCCTTGTCGACTTCTCGGTTAAACACACAGAGAAATAATAATATTTCAGCCCGATGAATTCATGACACAACGTCTGCTATCTCTTCTCTGAGGAAGATTGGTCTGTCCCGCTCTCTCTTCGCCAGTTATAACCCGGTACGACCCGGGTTCACCTTCAGGTAGTTTAATGTTTAGCCTCGACGAAAGTGTTTGTCTAGATCTCTTTTATATTAAATGACCTGCCCCAGTTTCACAATTTCTCCTGCTTTGAGATGTTCAAACATTCCCCAAGGTCATTCTGTGGGGTTTTAAAACATGTTTTTATTATTTTTTTTAAAACCCTGTCCCAGTACTGAATCATGTAGGAGAGTTCTGAACCATTAAAACCATTTAGGCGAGTACTGAACCATTTGAACCATTTAGGAAAGTTCTGAATCATTTAGGAGAGTTCTG
The DNA here is from genome assembly GCF_023375685.1 of Ictalurus furcatus. NCBI lineage: Eukaryota > Metazoa > Chordata > Actinopteri > Siluriformes > Ictaluridae > Ictalurus > Ictalurus furcatus. Next base: position 1,676,490 of record NC_071281.1, read on the forward strand.
AACCATTTTTGAGAGTTCTAAGTCATTAAAACCATTTAGGAGAGTACTGAACCATTAAATCCATTTAGGAGAGTTCTGAACCATTTAGGAGAGTTCTAAACCATTAAAACCATTTAGGAGAGTACTGAACCATTAAATCCATTTAGGAGAGTTCTGAACCATTTAGGAGAGTACTGAACCATTTAGGAGAGTACTGAGTTCTGAACCATTTAGGAGAGTACTGAGTTCTGAACCATTTAGGAGAGTACTGAGTTCTGAACCATTTAGGAGAGTTCTGAACCATTTAGGAGAGTTCTAAACCATTAAAACCATTTAGGAGAGTACTGAACCATTTAGGAGAGTACTGAACCATTTAGGAGAGTACTGAACCATTTAGGAGAGTTCTGAACCATTTAGGAGAGTTCTGAACCATTTAGGAGAGTACTGAGTCATTTAGGAGAGTTCTAAACCATTAAAACCATTTAGGAGAGTTCTGAACCATTTAGGAGAGTACTGAGTCATTTAGGAGAGTTCTAAACCATTAAAACCATTTAGGAGAGTTCTGAACCATTTAGGAGAGTACTGAGTTCTGAACTATTTAGGAGAGTACTGAATCATTTAGGAGAGTACTGAGTCATTTAGGAGAGTTCTAAACCATTAAAACCATTTAGGAGAGTTCTGAACCAGGTTGTTTCCAGTACAAGTGTTCAGTAATGGAGTTAAAGGGTTTATTTTCCACAGCTTTCTCACCTGTTTGTCTGAATAAAGTAGTTTCCTTTTGGATTATTTGCTGTTTTTGTTTGTTTTCAGATCATTAAACCAACTAAAAAGCCAGCTCAGTCGATCGCTAAAAAATGAAAGTATAAGTCGCACGCTTAAAGGTGCATTAGGTAAAATTAGTCGGGCTGTACCGGGTAAGTAGGCGCGTGCGAGGACGTGTTCACGAAGCGCCGTGTTCAAAACCTGCCTCGTAGTTTTCAACACTGTATGATTTTTATTATTTTGTAAGGTTTGTTTATTATTATTATTATCTGCCCAGGCGCATGCCAACAAAATGGAAGCAGAGCGAGGAAGCGTTGGGCGAGCATCTGTAAAATCAGCCGCAGAAACGAACGTGAAGGCCGAACGTTTTTTTTCCCCCTCTAAATTTTCCGCAGGTTAGGGACGTCACGTGACGCCATTCAGCCAACGCCCTGTTCGATTCACGAGTACAGCTAAAAGGTCTCATTTACCAACAAACTTCGCCGCAGAAGGATTTCACGCAGTCCGAGTAGTTTTTAGACCGTCTCGCGTAGGTGGCTCACGTAAACACAAACGAGCACTCCGGGCCCGGAGCCGGTTTCCCATGCAGGTTTGTTTACTCAGCCGCGTTTATACACTCGTGCTGAGGTCACGGCGTAAACGATCGTTTTAAATCACGTTCGACCTACGTTCTAGCTCGGTGGTTCTCAGACGTTTTCAGCATGAGGCCCCGCTTGCGTAGGTGCGTCCCTCGAGTCAAAATCTTCACGCTAGGCTCTTCTGTATGAACTTTCTCAGCGTAGAGACTACATCCTCTATCTAAAACTTATTTTAAATAGGTCTTTGTTATTTAAAAAGAAAAACCATCGACTATCGAGCCTTGAAAACTCGTTTACGGGAAAAGAATTCTTAAAGTCCGGATGGGATTAATCTCAGTTTACCTGTTCATGCTGACAGACTTGTACACAAGTGCACATCATTTGCGTTTATGAGGGATGAACCCCGTCCTCCAGCACCAAGTCGTAGCAGTTATACCATGATATACCGCAATAGCTTCCAAAACTGCGTAGGAGATCTCGGTCCAGTTTCCGCCTGGCTCCTGTATTAAACCGCGACGCACTGCTGGGTGGCGCGTCGGCCTGGAAACGATTTAAAAGGTGTAATATTTAAAGGTCACCGGATTTTGTTAGGTCCTAAATCACTTTGGCTCTCATTAGCGCCGGCCGTTACGACCAAATAAAACGTCTAAATGAGCCGTGTTTTAAAAACGCTGAGCAACAAAGCGAGGCCCTGTTCCGTTACCACAATGCAGGTTTTAACGAGCTCGCGCGTGGCGATCCGGTTTTATCCGGTTTCCCCGCTTTATTAGCAATACAGTATTGTACGGGTTAGGCTAAAGTAAAGTACGGGTGTTAAAGGACGTCTTTTTCGGAACGTGGAGCTCGTCAGCCGTTTGGATCCGTGCCTTTAAGAGATCCAGGTGCTGGAAATCTGACTGGAGTAGAGACGTGGGTTTGAAGTTTGACGCTGATTTCGGCGCACGTGTGGCCATGACGCGAAACTGCAGTGTGACTCGAGCATGAAAACCACAGCGTTGAAACAAACCGAGAGAAGAAGAAGAACCCACCAAGGACTCTTGATTTTGTGAAGCTTATTTTCCTCTTCTTCTTCTTAACAGTGTGCGGTGCTTTGTTAGGCTTCCGGAGCTGCCCTGTTTCTGTCATAAGGAAAATAAATAAATAAATAAATAAAGGAAGAAATGAGGTCCAATCTGCATCAGAAGGGACCTGGAGGTTTGACGGGGTTGATTAACTATTTGTAAAGTGAATCAGTCCTGCAACCGTGTGTTAATGACAGCGATCTGATGATGGTCCGATCTCGGGCTGTTTTCAGATCTACATGTGTACCAAGCCTTAGAAATTACAGTCACAGAGATAGTTCACCAGCTCGAAGGCTTACGAGGGACAAGTGATCCTGCCCCCACCGTGCTGTCCGATTCCTGTTCTTTTCTGACAGGAGTGCAGTCTTGTGGAGTCGTAGCCCATCCACCCATCCAATCTATCTCATCATCTCATCATCCATCCCTTCCATCCATCCCTTCCATCCATCCCTTCCATCCATCCATCCACAATGCATTCTGAGATGCTTTTCAGCTCACCACGTTTGTAAAGCGTGGTTACGATGTCCTTCATGTCAGCTCGAACCTGTCTGTTCATTCTCCCCTGACCTCTCTCATCGACACGGCGTCTCCGCCTGCAGAACTGACGCTCACTGGCCAGTTTTTTGTGTTTTTTTTGGTTTGTTTTTCACGCCATTCTGCATAAACTCTACAGATCGTTGTGCGTGAAAATCTCAGGACCTACCGTGACCGAGCAGGCGTTCCTAATAAAGCGGACGCGTTTTGTTCATTTTGGACAGGGCAGAGCATTTATTACGATCTGGAATCATTATTTCTAACATCCTGAAAGTCCTGACGAGTCAGCGTAAGCCTTATTATAAGGGTGTCAAAACTTTTGCACACGACCTAATTATATTAATTTATTTCAGTGGTGGTGTTTTTTTTTTTGGGGGGGGGGGTTAAATGTTCAAAGTAGCAGTGCATTTAATATTTCCAGAATTGTATTATTTATTTATTTTAACCCCAGAATAGTTTGCTGCAGAAGGGGTGTGTACTTCTGCACAAACACGTTGTTTGTTGTTTGTTTTTTTCTGGCTCTTGTTTTTTACTTTCAGGACACCGCCTCATCATGGACTCTTGTGATCCGCATCCAATCAGACGGATCGGAACACGGTTTTGAACACTCCCCACTGTTAATGAGATTAAATCTGATTGGCTGAGCTACCTTACAGTAATTGACTTCTGAAACCTGTTTGTAGGTCTTATCATGTAAAACACAAATGAACATGTCTCCTGGACATTCCACAACAGTAAACGTAACCGTAAATGGATAAAAAGTCATTAATAAATAAAGTGAACCAGTAGACACGGGCACGGCGCGCCGGGACCTGGATTAGCGTCGTCGCTGCGCTCCGTACCGAGCCCCACGTGGGGTTTGTTGGGGTTTTATTCGTGCCAGGACGAATAATCAGTGCCATCTGGAGCGACTCCATCACATCACGCTCTCAGCTCCACTTTGTTCCGAGATGTCCCGGTGTAGCCGCAGTGACCCGCCGTCCCCGCTGTTCAGGATGTCTCTCGCTAATGAGGATGAGCTATTATCCACTCGCGCCGCCTTTCAGCTTCCCCGCGCGCCGCGGCTCCCGAGTCGGTCTGCCGTAAACCAGAACCAGGGTAAGAAACGGCCCGTGATGAGCAGGATGCAAACCTCCACCCTTCGGGAGCTCGTTAGAGGCTGTCGCTTATCACGTCCCCTCTTCATCGGCCGTTTCCTGCGCACTTCAGGGTGGCGCCGGCTTCCGTAGGGAGCGCGTAAATAAACGCATTTGTCACTTCTTCTCAAAGCAAATTGCATCGCGGGCCATAATTATACGGCAGGGCTCCTCTGACTGCTTTATAATGCAGATGAGGCGACGGAGACAGCGGGCTTCAGCTCGGCTTTTGGGAGCTTTCTTCTCACTTTTATCATTTTTTTTTTGTTGTTGTTGTCAGTTTAATATGTATTTTTATAATGAAAGCCAGAGGAGGTCGAGTTCATTAACGCGTTAGCCGACAGCGGCCGGGTTTGTCTCTAGCTCGGCGTTTTCTCCGGTACTTTACTTCCCACGTCATCTCAAGGACGTTACACCAGGCACCGGATGAAACACGACCTCCGCGGGGATCTTTCCGGAAATCGGCGTAGTTCCAGCGCGTATGTCCGCTTTCTGACGCCGCTTACGATTTTAATTTAATCCCCCGATATACCGCAACGCAAAAGATGTCGGTTTATCTAACAACGGCCGTGACTCCCGTCGAGTCGTCGTTTGTTTAGTAATCGGGAACTGACGTTAATAGAAGTTCTACGTTGTCCCCCGACTCCCATGCCCCCCCCCACCCCTGTCACTTGAGGTGTGTGGGGTCATGTGACGCCTCTGTGCTCAGCGAACAGGCGGAGCTTAAAACTTGAAAAACTTTCCGCCGTCGTCGTGATTGTCGTCATGAACGCCGTTTTTACTATGAACTCTCTTGACTTTACGTTCAAAAGTATTTACTACATTTCTGAAAACCCAGAAGTCTGGTACAGAAAACGGAGAGATATATAATATATAAACCTCTTTTGAAGCATTTTTGGTGTTGCGCTACATGGTGCTTGTCCTCGAACGAATTCTACGTGTCCAAGTGACGCCCTAAAGACCTCGGGATATGCGTCAACGCTTTTAAAATTTTTTACACGTTTCAGTGAGTTTTATGAGTACGTTTTCATCCCTACGCAGTCGTCAGGCCTTCCTCGTCTTTCAGTTTGTTTAGCTCTGTTCAGTGTGGAAACAAACACGGAAGTGAACAGCGAGCGTGCGAACCCCCTCTCGCAGGTCTGAAAGCACTCTTAAAGCTTGCGGTGTGATCGGTTATTGGTTTCACACTTCCTTGGGAGACGTAAAGGACTTTTTTTTTTTTTAAATGATACTCGTCTCCTGGTACTCGAAGACGTTTGTGCGAGACCCGAGGCGTATCGTGGTAAATCGGGTTGTGGTCGGTGGAGAAAGGGGCCGGTTCTTCGCTCGGTTCCTCGCGGACGAGCCGAGAGCGAGACGCGTCCACGCTGCCGAGGTGATGCAGGACGAGTTCTAGCAAAGCAAATCCCGTTCCATACGTGACGCGGGCTCGTGGTCGAGCGAGTAAGGAGGGCGCTCGGGGCGTGGTGTTGATTTCCCAGGGTTTATGGGGTCGAGTAAAGGGCACTCGAAGGTAAGCATAGTATTAGGCTGACTTCATTATTAATACTGACTCTCCAGATAAAGAGCTGCGCTTGGCACGCGATGTCCCCGACAGACCCTCCCTCAGCAGCAGTGCGACACACACACACACGGTGTCGTCTGTCTCTCAGGTCCGCGGTGCCAGCCGATTGGCTAACGAGGGAGGGGGCTGTACGTTCGCAGCCGTCCTGCGCATCATCTCCATTGGCTTAGACGAAGATGACCTCACCAAAGCCAGCTGTTGATTTGGCTCGGCGTGTGTGTGTATATGCGAGAGAGGGAGAGAGAGAGAGCTGGTCGTCGTGGCGATGGGTAGGGAGACAGACAGAGCCGAGGCGCGCTCCAACAAGCGCCTTCCATCCGCCGCCGCTATGGAAACGAGCGATGTACGCCGCCGAGAGGATGAGGCAGGTGCGTGTGTATGAGAGCGAGAGAGAGAATATTTAACACACTATCAGAGTCAGAATCTTTAGTGTCTTAAGGAAAGCGTTCTGATGGGGTGATAATCTTACCTTTTGCACCTGGATATAGGGTGCTTTTTTATGATTATGATTTTTATTTAAAGGTGTAAGTGTTAAGGCTACCACACGAGTGAGAGAGACCGAGCTACTGTTCAGTACCGATTTCCTTTCCTGTGAAGGCTGGTTGTGAACATTGATGCGCTGTGCCTCATCTGCTTCCTCAATTCTCTATAAAGTGCCTGAGGCTGCTATTAGCAGACAGGAGTGTGAGTGTGTGTGTGTGTGTGAGAGAGAGAGAGGGGGAGACGCCGTGGCGCGCTCCATCAGTGTAAATTGCAGCGCATGGCTGCAGGCGCTTTTGCGTAACGCTGTTAGCGTATGGGATGGTGCGAGCGTACGCCGAGGACGCTGCAGGAAATCCACATGCGGAGAGAAAACGAATAAAATGAGATTATGTTTATTGCATGTCTGATTTGCCATGCTCTCTCTCTCCCTCTCTCTCTCTCTCCCTCTCTCTCTCTCTCTCTCTTCCCTCCTCCCTGGAGTTCAGGGCGATTAATATTCCTGACTGTTGGAATCTTCACGCTCGCGTCTTAATGGAAGGATAATTAAGGCGAAACTGCTTCATCAGCTTTCTTTGCGTTCTGGCGAGGAGAATATAAAACGCCACCTCGGGGTAAACAGGAGGAGTTCGGAGCGCGACGCCGGCCTCATTAATGTAAATGATCCCGAATATTGTTACTGCAGGAGGTCTGATTCAGAAACACCAGGCTGCAGATTGAGGTCCTGGGTATGATGATGATGATGATGATGATGGGTTTCTTCATGAATGGTGGTGTAGCCTTCAAACTTGAAGAAGTGACACACACACACACACACACACACACACACACAATAGGTCATTATGGTCTGGATATATTCTATAATATTAGATCTGACCACTTTTTTTTCTCCTGTGGTAGCTAGGTAACAGTCGACGATTCTGAAACTCGTCGTTTCATTCGATTGAAGTTAGTAAGGGAGAAATGAATTAATAACGACACGTCCGTCACGTCTGACACGTCCGGCACACGTCCTGCAGTCAGGTTAAAAAGGAAACCGAAGCTGAAGGGTTCTCCGTGAGCCGCGATGGACGATACGCGGATTTTAAAACATCGAAAACTGCACAGTGTATTTGTTGAGCTATTATTATTATTATTATTATTATTATTATTTATTTTCAATGCTTTGTTTATAAGGACGATCGAGGATGATTTGCAGCGCCGTGCGTTGTAGCTGAAATTAAAACTAAATAAAAAAGAGAGAATTATTTGTTGGATTGTTGAACTGCACCGGCGTGTCGTATTTCTAGTCCAGGGTGAATAACAGTGCAGGAATTAAACTTCAGCGCTGGGTTCTGACGGCGTTGCCGATAGAGGGCGGGGCTACGTAAGAAGACGGTTATAAAAAGACTCTGCAGAAACGTTTTCGTTCCGGATGTTTTTCAGACGGAGATGTGCTCGAGTGAAACGGGTCTCGGTCTCGGAGAACGCTGCGGAGTGTAAATCTCAAATCCGTAGTGGAGAGGTAGCTAGGAGGAAGGAGCAGCTAGCTCTGTCGCTGCAGACGATCTCTTTGTTTTTGCGTTTATTTTTTAAAATGAATTTATTTATTTTTAGGGCTGTATGTGGAGTGTGTCACACACACGACTGCGTATTAAGGCGCATGAGGTCGCTATGATTATTCTCTCGCACTTGTGTTGAAATAAAACGTTTGCTGGCCCTGTACAAGCTCCGAACGCACCTTTGCTTCTTAGCGTATTATTAATTTTCCTGTTCTGTACTTTTTACATTTTAATCTGTTGTAGTTAAAATGTGTGTATGTGTGTGTCTGCCAAAGAGCGTGACGGTAAAAGATAACCCGTGATGAACATAAACACATCTCTTGCACCCCCTTGTGTTCTGGAGAAGGAAATGCACTGGATTTACTTTTGTTTTGTTTTTTGGGTTGTTGTTTTTTTTTTACATTTAAATAACTAAATACGTTTAAATCATCAATATTCATAACAGTTTAATAAAATTTAGTTCATAGATCATTTGCTATTTTTTATTCTGTTATGTTTATTTGCATGTAACTAGAATGTTGGTGTTATTTTCCTAATTGTTTTGTTCTGCATCAGGACCTGAAACAACTGCGGGTGTGTTTACATGCGTCATCTTTTCCAGACATGTTTGTTCTTCAGTGTATGTGGGAGGTGTGTGTGTGTGTGTGTGCAGGGGGGAGAGAGAGAGAGAGAGAGAGAGAGAGAGAAAGAAACTGCAGAAAGGGAGAAACGGCAGGGAGCAAGAGAGGGAGAGCGGGAGAAACAGCAGAGAGGGAGAAACGAGGGGGGGGAACGGCAGAGGGAGGGAGAAAGGGAGAGACAAGGGAGGGAGAAACGAGGGAGGGAGAAACGGCAGGGAGCGAGAGAGGGAGAGTGGGAGAAACAGCAGAGAGGGAGAAACGAGGGGGGGGGAAATGGGAGAGGAAGGGAGAAACGGCAGGGAGAGAGAGGGAGGGAGAAACGGCAGGGAGAGAGAGAGAGGGAGAAACGGCAGGGAGAGAGAGAGGGAGAAACGGCAGAGAGAGAGAGAGAGGGAGAAACGGCAGGGAGAGAGAGAGAGAGGGAGAAACGGCAGGGAGAGAGAGGGAGAAACGGCAGGGAGAGAGAGAGAGAGGGAGAAACGGCAGGGAGAGAGGGAGGGAGAAACGGCAGGGAGAGAGAGGGAGAAACGGCAGAGGGAGAGAGAGAGAGAGAGGGAGAAACGGCAGGGAGAGAGAGAGAGAGGGAGAAACGGCAGGGAGAGAGAGAGAGAGGGAGAAACGGCAGGGAGAGAGAGAGAGAGGGAGAAACGGCAGGGAGAGAGAGGGAGAAACGGCAGGGAGAGAGAGAGAGAGGGAGAAACGGCAGGGAGAGAGAGAGAGAGGGAGAAACGGCAGGGAGAGAGAGAGAGGGAGAAACGGCAGGGAGAGAGAGAGAGGGAGAAACGGCAGGGAGAGAGAGAGGGAGAAACGGCAGAGAGAGAGAGAGGGAGAAACGGCAGGGAGAGAGAGAGAGGGAGAAACGGCAGGGAGAGAGAGAGAGGGAGAAACGGCAGGGAGAGAGAGAGGGAGAAACGGCAGAGAGAGAGAGAGAGGGAGAAACGGCAGGGAGAGAGAGGGAGAAACGGCAGAGGGAGAGAGAGAGAGAGGGAGAAACGGCAGGGAGAGAGAGAGAGGGAGAAACGGCAGGGAGAGAGAGGGAGAAACGGCAGAGGGAGAGAGAGAGAGAGGGAGAAACGGCAGGGAGAGAGAGAGAGGGAGAAACGGCAGGGAGAGAGAGAGAGAGGGAGAAACGGCAGAGGGAGAGAGAGAGAGAGGGAGAAACGGCAGGGAGAGAGAGAGAGGGAGAAACGGCAGGGAGAGAGAGAGAGAGGGAGAAACGGCAGGGAGAGAGAGGGAGAAACGGCAGGGAGAGAGAGAGGGAGGGAGAAACGGCAGGGGGAGAGAGGGAGGGAGAAACGGCAGGGAGAGAGAGGGAGAAACGGCAGGGAGAGAGGGAGGGAGAAACGGCAGGGAGAGAGAGGGAGAAACGGCAGGGAGAGAGAGGGAGAAACGGCAGGGAGAGAGAGAGGGAGGGAGAAACGGCAGAGAGAGAGAGGGAGGGAGAAACGGCAGAGAGAGAGAGAGGGAGGGAGAAACGGCAGAGAGAGAGAGGGAGGGAGAAACGGCAGAGAGAGAGAGGGAGGGAGAAACGGCAGAGAGAGAGAGGGAGGGAGAAACGGCAGAGAGAGAGAGGGAGGGAGAAACGGCAGAGAGAGAGAGGGAGGGAGAAACGGCAGAGAGAGAGAGGGAGGGAGAAACGGCAGGGAGAGAGAGAGGGAGGGAGAAACGGCAGAGAGAGGGAGAAACGGCAGAGAGAGAGAGAGAGGGAGGGAGAAACGGCAGAGGGAGAGAGGGAGAGAGGGAGAAACGGCAGAAGGAGAGAGAGAGGGAGAAACGGCAGAGAGAGAGAGAGAGAGAGAGGGAGAAACGGCAGAGAGAGAGAGAGGGAGAAACGGCAGAAGGAGAGAGAGAGGGAGAAACGGCAGAGAGAGAGAGAGAGAGAGGGAGAAACGGCAGAAGGAGAGAGAGAGGGAGAAACGGCAGAGAGAGAGAGAGGGAGAAACGGCAGGGAGAGAGAGAGAGGGAGAAACGGGAGAGAGAGGGAGGGAGAAACGGCAGAAGGAGAGAGAGAGGGAGGGAGAAACGGCAGAAGGAGAGAGAGAGGGAGGGAGAAACGGCAGAAGGAGAGAGAGAGGGAGAAACGGCAGAGAGAGAGAGAGGGAGGGAGAAACGGCAGAAGGAGAGAGAGAGGGAGAAACGGCAGAGAGAGAGAGAGGGAGGGAGAAACGGGAGAGAGAGGGAGGGAGAAACAGCAGAGAGAGAGAGAGGGAGGGAGAAACGGGAGAGAGAGGGAGGGAGAAACGGCAGAGAGAGAGAGAGGGAGAAACGGCAGAGAGAGAGAGGGAGAAACGGCAGAGAGAGAGAGAGAGAAACGGCAGGGAGAGAGAGGGAGAAACGGCAGGGAGAGAGAGAGGGAGGGAGAAACGGCAGAGAGAGAGAGGGAGAAACGGCAGGGAGAGAGAGAGGGAGGGAGAAACGGCAGAGAGAGAGAGGGAGGGAGAAACGGCAGAGAGAGAGAGGGAGGGAGAAACGGCAGAGAGAGAGAGGGAGGGAGAAACGGCAGAGAGAGAGAGGGAGGGAGAAACGGCAGAGAGAGAGAGGGAGGGAGAAACGGCAGGGAGAGAGAGAGAGGGAGAAACGGCAGAGAGAGGGAGGGAGAAACGGCAGAAGGAGAGAGAGAGGGAGAAACGGCAGAGAGAGAGAGAGAGGGAGAAACGGCAGAAGGAGAGAGAGAGGGAGAGAAACGGCAGAGAGAGAGAGAGAGAGGGAGAAACGGCCAGAGAGAGAGAGAGGGAGAAACGGCAGAAGGAGAGAGAGAGGGAGAAACGGCAGAGAGAGAGAGAGAGAGAGGGAGAAACGGCAGAAGGAGAGAGAGAGGGAGAAACGGCAGAGAGAGAGAGAGGGAGAAACGGCAGGGAGAGAGAGGGAGGGAGAAACGGGAGAGAGAGGGAGGGAGAAACGGCAGAAGGAGAGAGAGAGGGAGGGAGAAACGGCAGAAGGAGAGAGAGAGGGAGAAACGGCAGAGAGAGAGAGAGGGAGGGAGAAACGGCAGAAGGAGAGAGAGAGGGAGAAACGGCAGAGAGAGAGAGAGGGAGGGAGAAACGGGAGAGAGAGGGAGGGAGAAACAGCAGAGAGAGAGAGAGGGAGGGAGAAACGGGAGAGAGAGGGAGGGAGAAACGGCAGAGAGAGAGAGGGAGAAACGGCAGAGAGAGAGAGGGAGAAACAGCAGAGAGAGAGAGAGGGAGGGAGAAACGGGAGAGAGAGGGAGGGAGAAACGGCAGAGAGAGAGAGGGAGGGAGAAACGGCAGAGAGAGAGAGGGAGGGAGAAACGGCAGAGAGAGAGAGGGAGGGAGAAACGGCAGAGAGAGAGAGGGAGGGAGAAACGGCAGAGAGAGAGAGGGAGAAACGGCAGAGAGAGGGAGGGAGAAACAGCAGAGAGAGGGAGGGAGAAACGGCAGAGAGAGAGAGGGAGAAACGGCAGGGAGAGAGAGGGAGAAACGGCAGAGAGAGAGAGGGAGAAAACGGCAGAGAGAGAGAGGGAGGGAGAAACGGCAGAGAGAGAGAGGGAGAAACGGCAGAGAGAGGGAGGGAGAAACAGCAGAGAGAGAGAGGGAGAAACGGCAGGGAGAGAGAGGGAGAAACGGCAGAGAGAGAGAGAGGGAGAAACGGGAGAGGGGAGAGACGGCAGGGAGAGAGAGAGGGAGGGAGAAACGGCAGAGAGAGAGAGAGGGAGGGAGAAACGGGAGAGAGAGGGAGGGAGAAACAGCAGAGAGAGAGAGAGGGAGGGAGAAACGGGAGAGAGAGGGAGGGAGAAACGGCAGAGAGAGAGAGGGAGAAACGGCAGAGAGAGAGAGGGAGAAACAGCAGAGAGAGAGAGAGGGAGGGAGAAACGGGAGAGAGAGGGAGGGAGAAACGGCAGAGAGAGAGAGGGAGAAACGGCAGAGAGAGAGAGGGAGGGAGAAACGGCAGAGAGAGAGAGGGAGAAACGGCAGAGAGAGGGAGGGAGAAACAGCAGAGAGAGGGAGGGAGAAACGGCAGAGAGAGAGAGGGAGAAACGGCAGGGAGAGAGAGGGAGAAACGGCAGAGAGAGAGAGGGAGAAACGGCAGAGAGAGAGAGGGAGGGAGAAACGGCAGAGAGAGAGAGGGAGAAACGGCAGAGAGAGGGAGGGAGAAACAGCAGAGAGAGGGAGGGAGAAACGGCAGAGAGAGAGAGGGAGAAACGGCAGGGAGAGAGAGGGAGAAACGGCAGAGAGAGAGAGAGGGAGAAACGGGAGAGGGGAGAGACGGCAGGGAGAGAGAGAGGGAGGGAGAAACGGCAGAGAGAGAGAGAGGGAGAAACGGCAGAAGGAGAGGGAGAGGGGAGAGACGGCAGGGAGAGAGAGAGAGGGAGAAATGGCAGAGAGAGAGAGAGGGAGGGAGAAACGGCAGAGAGAGAGAGGGAGAAATGGCAGAGAGAGAGAGAGGGAGGGAGAAACGGCAGAGAGAGAGAGAGAGGGAGAAACGGCAGAGAGAGAGAGGGAGAAACGGCAGAGAGAGAGAGGGAGGGAGAAACGGCAGAGAGAGAGAGAGAGGGAGAAACGGCAGAGAGAGAGAGAGAGGGAGAAACGGCAGAGAGAGAGAGGGAGAAACGGCAGAGAGAGAGAGGGAGGGAGAAACGGCAGAGAGAGAGAGAGAGGGAGAAACGGCAGAGAGAGGGAGGGAGAAACGGCAGAGAGAGGGAGGGAGAAACGGCAGAGAGAGAGAGGGAGAAACGGCAGGGAGAGAGAGGGAGAAACGGCAGAGAGAGAGAGAGGGAGAAACGGGAGAGGGGAGAGACGGCAGGGAGAGAGAGAGGGAGGGAGAAACGGCAGAGAGAGAGAGAGGGAGAAACGGCAGAAGGAGAGGGAGAGGGGAGAGACGGCAGGGAGAGAGAGAGAGGGAGAAATGGCAGAGAGAGAGAGAGGGAGGGAGAAACGGCAGAGAGAGAGAGGGAGAAATGGCAGAGAGAGAGAGAGGGAGGGAGAAACGGCAGAGAGAGAGAGGGAGAAACGGCAGAGAGAGAGAGAGGGAGGGAGAAACGGCAGAGAGAGAGAGAGGGAGAAACGGCAGAGAGAGAGAGAGGGAGAAACGGCAGAGAGAGAGAGAGAGGGAGAAACGGCAGAGAGAGAGAGAGGGAGAAACGGCAGAGAGAGAGAGAGGGAGAAACGGCAGAGAGAGAGAGAGAGGGAGAAACGGCAGAGAGAGAGAGAGAGAGGGAGAAACGGCAGAGAGAGAGAGAGGGAGGGAGAAACGGCAGAGAGAGAGAGAGGGAGGGAGAAACGGCAGAGAGAGAGAGAGGGAGAAACGGCAGAGAGAGAGAGAGGGAGAAACGGCAGAGAGAGAGAGAGAGGGAGAAACGGCAGAGAGAGAGAGGGAGAAACGGCAGAAGGAGGGAGAGGGGAGAGACGGCAGGGAGAGAGAGAGAGGGAGAAACGGCAGAGAGAGAGAGAGGGAGAAACGGCAGAAGGAGAGAGAGAGGGAGAAATGGCAGAGAGAGAGAGAGGGAGAAACGGCAGAAGGAGAGAGAGAGGGAGAGGGGAGAGACGGCAGGGAGAGAGAGAGGGAGGGAGAAGGCGGGGGGGCAGCGAGACAGGGGAGAGACGGCAGAGAGAGTCCACTCTGTCCCTCACTCTTTCACTATCTCTCCCCGTTCTCTCTCTATCTCTCTATCTGACTATCTATCTCTCTCTCTCTATCTATCTATCTATCTCTGTCTATCTGTCAACCTATTTATCTCTCTCTCTCTCTCTCTCTCTCTCTGTCCTGATTGTCCCCCAGTTGAACACATGATTAGTGCAGGAGCCCCCTGACCCCTTTACACTCTGCACAATTCATTCTAGCGGTGAAACACACACACACACACAGAGAGAGAGAGAGAGAAATAAAGGGCACTTTCAAGGGAGCTATTAGTGTGTGAGTGATGCGTGTAGGGCGCTCTGATATACATACACACACACACACTCTCTCTCTCTCTCTCTCTCTCTCTCTCTCTCTGTGAGCATGTGAGCTGTCAGATTCCTCTAGTGTGTGTGTGTGCGTGTGTGTGTGTGTGTGTGTGTGTAAGAGGTTAAGGCACGAACACCTGCTTCTGTCATGGACGCCACCTGTGAGCGTGTCACACTGAGTGTGTGATGCTCATCTCCTGAATCTTGATGTGTGTGTGTGTGTGTGTGTGGGAGAGAGAATTAACATCATATTAATGCTGCTGTGTTTGATCCTTCTTAGGGCTGGAGTCATTTGTCGTTTGTGTGTGTGTGCGCGCGAGTGTGTGCGCGCGAGTGTGTGCGCGCGAGTGTGTGCGCGCGAGGTCAGGCCGCTTGACCTCTGAGTATGCAGCAGGTTGTCAGTGCCAGCTCCGAGCCCCAGTGCCAGTGAACACAGCAGGGCGAGAACCAACACCCTGTCTCTCTCTCCCTGTCTCTCTCTCCCTGTCTCTCTCTCCCTGTCTCTCTCTCCATCTCTCTGTCTATCTGCTGTTCTTTTGTCCTCCTCTCTCTCTCTCTCTCTCTCTCTCTCCTTCTCTCTGCATTTTAATATTTTTTACACGTTCTCACTCCATCACTCTCTTCTTTTCTTTCTTGCTCTCTATATTTAACCTCTCAGCCTTTCTCTATCTGACTGTTTCTAGCCCTCTTCTGTCTCTCTCTCACTCTCTGTCTCTTTCTCAGTCATTCTTTATCTCTTTCTCTCTCCCACTCTCTCTCTCTCTCTCTCTCTCAGAGCCTCACTTTTTCTGTCTGTCTTTTGTGCTCTTGTATTCTCTTTCTTTCATTCTGTCTCTCTCTCTCTCTCCCGTGCCGGTGTCAGTGTGATATGTATTTATTCATATATTCATGCAGGCTGCACTTTTTGTCTTTGACACTTTTCAAAGACGGGTGGATTTTTTTCCCCCTCCTCCTCCCACAAGACCCGTAAACCTTTCATTCATTTTAACACACCACACACACACACACACACACACACACACACACACACACAGACATGCTTACAATCAAAAACTCTTCTTGGGTAATGGAGCAGTGTCTGACCTGTGCTGTGTGTGTGTGTGGCAGGTGTGTGAGGGCGATGCGGAAGGCGTGCACGGGTCGTGGTCATGTGACCCGACCCCACCGTTGGTGACAGGGTCATGGAAGCAACTGGGTCCTACTGT
This sequence comes from Ictalurus furcatus, assembly GCF_023375685.1. Lineage (NCBI taxonomy): Eukaryota > Metazoa > Chordata > Actinopteri > Siluriformes > Ictaluridae > Ictalurus > Ictalurus furcatus. The sequence goes on from NC_071281.1 coordinate 1,691,853, forward strand.
CCCCTGAGTTACTGCCCCAACACAGCCGGTAAACACACACCCACACACACACACACCTAAAATAAAAAAATGAATGCATGTCATTGTTCAGAAACATCAGTGTTTATAGATGAAACCTATACACATGTTTTATTTAATATCACCCCCCCCCCCCCTCCCCCACCGTCCTGCGTGTGTGTGTGTGTCCCGGCAGGTTGTGTGTGTGTACGTGCGTGTTAGGCGTCGGCGCCGATGAGAATGTCTGAAGTTGCGCTGGAGGAAAGAGGCTGCGACGCGATGAAAGTCTTAGAGAGCGACGGTCCTCCCAAACACGAGCACAACGCCACACACACGCAGCACCAAGAGCACACGCACAACGAGTGTGTGAAAGAACAGAGCTGCTCGGACCTCAGTAACCAAACACAGGTGAGCAGGAGGGGGGAGCGAGCGCACGCATCACTCACACACACACACACACACACGTAAAAGAGTACTAGACTGTACCTTCACTTGTCACTGAGCCAATAGGAGCCAGATCCTGGCCCCAGCTGCCACGTGATTGGCTCCAACCAGGCCAGCATATCTGGAGCTGAAATCCTGCAGGCTTATCCGCGAAACTTCCTGTGTGTCATTCCAAGTCCTGGGACGGCCGTGTATGTGTGTGCGCGCGTGCGTGTGTGTGTGCGCGCGTGTGACTTTGCCACCATCTGTCACTGGCAGCATGACTGCGGCGAGAGAGCCAAACTTCATCTCGCTGTCTTTCTCTCGCGTTCTGTCTTTCCCAATTAGCTGCTTCGCTGATGCACTCGCATGGCACACCTTCTGTCACTGCAACAACCTACTTACTGTAGTGACTACAGCACAGAATACACACACACACACACACACATCTATATACATACGGACAAGGCCTTCATATCCCTCATTATATTTATTTCAACTCCAGCGCTTATAAGGACGCGCGTGCTCGTTAATGCCACCTTTAATCCTGTGGGATTGAGAGTGTATAGGATTTTTAACAAACAAATAGCCTTCTCTCGTTAAAGTCGTGAAAATAACGTTCAGTGAAGTGAAGGTTTAAATGTAACGGGTTAAGGTTTTGTTCCTGTACTTTTGCTGCAGGATATGCCGAAACGATATGAACGATCCTAACGGGCGTGGTCTGGTGTAGGATAACCCCACCACCCCCACCCACAGCACACGAACGCTTACACGAGGACGACTGTGAGGGAAATGGCACGCGAGAGCCTCGCACTCGCCGGGTCTCGACCCGTTTCAACAGCCATTTTGATTCGAATCTGTGCCGAAGTGCTGTTAAAGCAGTTCAGGGGGCTGGGTCTGGCTGAAGCACTCTATCGTGTTGGTTTCTTTCTTTATTTCCTCGCCGGCTGTATTATAGTCATCCGGGACCGTACGATAACGGTTTCTGGAAGTCCGTACAGCTCGAGAAAGACTCTGCGGAGACGTCCCGGGTTTTTTGTTGTTGTTTGTTTGTTTTTGTTGTTTTTTTTTTATTGTTCTGACTTTCCCGAGCCGTGCGTGAGTGCGACAGAGGGTAAAGATGCACGATAGGAAATGTCGAAAGCCATTAGGGAGAGGCACGGCTTAATCTGCATTCGCACTCGCGAGCGACGGGGAAGCAGGCGGCGGCTCATTTTCCGCGCGAGTTCGCAGCGTGAGGCGACAAACTGACATTTGAACTGATGTTTTCACCGTTTCATGCAAATGAGTTCTGATGCAAGCGAAGCGACAAATCCGAATAAAAAGGCCCCCCCCCCAAAAAAAAAAAAAAAGAGAGAGAGAAACCCCATTCTTAAAAAGAAAAGGTACCAGAAAAGTTGATTTGGATTTGAACTGGTGGATTAAATAGAGGAACACTCTCGAGTTTCCCGAAGAAACTTTTGGGTCTCTAATGGGGGTGGGGGGGGGTATCCCATGGTGGAGAATGGGTTATTTGGTAATATTGTGGCAAGAAAAGTAAAGAAGTCATCAGCCGTCCTGTGTAGACGGTGTTGGCTGCATAAAGCTTAGCTAGACCCTGCAGCATACAGTGGTATATTTCTGAAATATTCGCCATAAGAAAAATCTCCCCTCACACACAGGACGTAATCCTGGCATCCTACACACTCAGGATTTCCTGATTCCTTTTGGTTTGTTTGATTTATTTATTCATTTTCCGCTGAACTCGACGCAAAATCAAGCCGACTCGGCGTAAATTCCCTTTTCTCATTTCAAAATCGGCGGAGATTTTCCGCAGGTTCGGGTCACGCGACGGCATCGCAGCGCGCGTTCAGCCTCTTCGGTCGACGTGCGTCGAACGTGAGTACAGCTACACGCTCTCGTTTAACCGAAAACCGTCTCTGTGTAAGATTGGAGTACTTTTCAAGAACGCACAGATAAACTCCGTCGCATCACAAATTTTGAAACACGGATAATAAATGATTGAGCGATTTTGGCGAAATCCTGTAGGGACTGTGATACTCCCACAGAGTCCTAGCGTATACAGGCTCGGTAGCTGCTGCTGATGATGATGATGATGATGATGATTCGAGTCCAAACATTGCAGGCAGTTTTGGTTTGTTGGACTAAACAGAATTGAGACCAGCGCGTGTACCGTAGTTCAAGCCGGACAGGTCCTTTGATGATGGATACCAACAAACATCTCAAAACATCTGGTTTGTTACGTCTAGTCACGCTTCAGCGGAGAAAAAAATATATAGACGGTGAAATGTCTCTGGTTCAACGTATCGTTAAGGACATCCTCTCACTTGTGTGTAAAGTAATCTGTTTTATTTATATATTATATAATATATATATATATGATATGTGTATCAGCCCTCATGAGTTTGAGAGAAGCTCCTTTGGCAGAACAAGCTGCTGAAGCATGACGTATCGAGGCCTTTGGGAAATCTTTGAGTGTCTTTTGCGTGTTGAGGGGTTAAAGAAGGCAGGAATCTCGCCTGTGCTTAAAACGATCGCCTCATTGTGTGTCTCCTCCCCGTCACGCAGCCGTCCACCACAGCAGGACAGCCAATGAGACGCTCCAAGGTATTGTACCACCGTCTTACGCACGCTTCTCGTGTAAATGCCTAGTCGCTCCATCTTTTCATCTCAGGCTTGTTTTTGCTGCTCATCTCGAATATCAGCTCTGCGTTAGGTCTCAGCTTGACCAACCCCTTCTTTTTTTGTTTTAGATTAGTATAAGCAGAGCGTTCGTTCCCAGTACTGACGGGCAACAACGCTCATTTCTCCATCAGCTCGGCGCAGCACGGTTTTAAAATGCGTTGGCCTTTTAGTTCTCTCTGAATAAGAATTTACCGCGCTCAGGAGACAGCAGCAGAAGCACTTGGTGGGGAAACGTACTCCCGAGTATTAAAAAAGCAACCCATCAAGTTGGCAAATTACCTTCATAAGTGCATTTTAATGGCGCTTTAATGAAGGCGAAGGCTGAAATGCTTTAGGGGTGGAGGTTTTTTTGGGAACAAGGCGTCCTTTCGGGAGATCATCTCCACCAAGTGCCGTCAGTGTTCATGGTGTCTGCATCGTTATTGTGCATCTTGGAGAAGAGCATGCGTCTTTTGTGGTGTTGTCATGCGCTTTGGTTTTGTTCCTGAAGAGCATCTTGTGGATTTGAAGTCTTTGCAGCTGTGTGTGTGTGTGTGTGTGTGTGTGTGTGTGTGCTTTATTTTTGTGATGGTGTTATTTTGTACACAGATGAGCTTTCAGTCACTTGTCTAGTGTTTTTGTTTGGTTTTTTTTTCTTTTGTCACGCTCTCGTAGTGCTTGTTTTGACTTCGTACCTTCCGTTTGATGTGTTCGGTCCCGACAGGCGTCATTGTTTGGTTGTCGGCCGTGTTCGTAGCGCCTGGTTGACCTTTCTCGAACAGATTTTCAGACGTTGACGGAGAGCGACGCGCGTACGCCGATCCGCGACGCTCCTTCAAAACGGAGCACTCTTAAAAACAACTCGTCCCCGCTCGAGCTCCTTGACCTCTGAAAATCATTTCCCGTGTTTTGTTTTTTCCGTGTGGGCGAGAAGCGCAGAGGTTGGCGGGGGGGGGTTGAGCGGCTGGCTTTGTTTTTTTTTCTTTTCGGTTTTAACTGTTTGATTAGCTGAGCAGCTCTTTATTCACAACCAACGGTTTATCTCCTCCAGTCCAACGCAAAAGTAAAATTAGTCCGGAGTTTGGCGGTGTGTGAAGAATCGTCGCCGCCCACGATCACAGAAGCATCACACCAGGTAAAGTGTGTGTGTGTGTGTGTGTGTGTGTGTGTGTGTGTGTGTACGTACGTGTCTAAAGCTAGGGCTGTGCAATATAACCAATTGGTATCCATATTGTAATAAATGAAACTACCATACATTGTTAAAATGTAGATTCTCTCATTATTATTATTATTATTATTATTATTACTTCCTGAACTGAGAGTCTTAAGAGCCCCATCAGACTATATGGACAAAAGTATGTCCTGATCAATCACACTGTGCTTTTTGAATGAACATCTCATTCCAAGAGCCCCCCCCTGGGATGACCTCCAGTTCATCCCAAAGCTGTTCGGTTAAGGTCGGGGCTCCGCGCTCGTGTTCTCCCACACCAACCTTGGTGAACAATGTTTTTTTTATAGTGTATTTGTCATGCTGGAACAGGTTTGGAGGCCTCTTAGTTCCCAGAAAGCCTAATGCTACAACCTGCGCAGACATTCCAGACAGTAATGGTGCACTCACATATAGGTGTGATGGTCACGTGTCCATCCGAGGCCAGCAGGGGGCGAGTTGTGAGTTGGTGCGGGGGGGGGGGGACAACAAACTTGTAAACATCTGCCTGCTTGCTGCACTGAAATGACTGCTTACATTTCGAAGGCGTTTAAATGGATCAAGTCGTTCAGTCTTGTTTAACTTCTTGGTTTTAGTGATTTTATATTATTTTCAGCCAAGCAAGTAATTAGCCCACAGCTCATCACGCCTCATTTAGTCTTGAGGACCAGAAGCCAGCCCTGACTGACAAGGCACTTAATACTAGGCACATGGTTTCCTGATGTTGGTGTGGAAGAACGTGAATGATCTGCACAGGGCCTTGACCTCAACCCCCACCGGACACCTTTGGGACGAATTGGAGCGCCGAGTGCCCGCTAGGCCGTCTCGTCAATCATCAGTGCCTGACCTCATTAACGCCGTTGTGTCTGAATGTGCACAAATCCCGACGCATCCGGTAATCTACTAGAAAGACTTCCTAGTAGACTGGAGGCTGTTCTAGCAGGAAATGGGGGGGTGGGACCAGCTCCGTATTAACGCCCATGGTTTTGGAAAGGGATGTTCAGAAAGCACAGCTGGCTGTGATTGTCAGGTGTCCACATACTTGTGCGCGTATCGTGTATTATATAATAAAACTGTAATCAAACCCACATTCCTTCTGGAAAAAGTACCTTTTTTATCTCCAATCAGGATAGGCTACAGGGGTTTAAATAAAACACACAGTTCTAATCGTGCTGTTGGGTAAGTGGCTGGCGATGACTTTGGTCAGCGGCAAGAAGGAACCCAGAAGATTCCACCTAATATTTAAGGGTTTTTATATGGATTCTTTGGGTTCCTGGTCATTTGCAGTTTTGATGGTCAGTGAGACGTGGTATCTGGTACCTTTGTGGCATGCAGGATTGTCTGAGGCTGCTTATTTTTCTGCTGAGAGTTGTGAGCAGGAACAGATTGAGAAAGTCGGTCCAGATTGCTCTATCCCCAGTGACCGAATTCTTGGGGGATCCTCAGATGTTCCCAAGCAGAGTGACAGTTCTGATCTCTCAAATGGGTCCTGGGTCTGCCCTGGGATCTCTGTCCAGTGAGACACGCCTGATAAAACTCTCGTGGGAGCTGATCAGGAGAAATCCTTTTGGTACGCTGCCAAAACCGCCTCAACTGGCTGCTCTCAGTTTTATGGCGTGCTCTCATGGAGAGTAACCGTCCACAGCAGACCTGTATAGGAACCTCATTTTCCGCAGGCTGCGTGCATGGCCAGGTTCATTTAGACACTGCAGTCAGCCCGGCTGCTTCACACTCCGTACGTGTTGGAGGTCCACTTTTGACAGTGCCAAGAGAACCTGTCCGTGAAATCTCAAATGCTGAGGCTTTCGTCCAAAGCAACTTAAAGTTCAGACCGGATACCGAGCAGTTGAGGGTTAAGGGTCTTGTTCAAAGACCCTGCGGAGGCTTCTTGGTGGTGGTTGGTGATGCTGGGAATTGAACTCTCATCCTTCCAGTCAATAACCCAAGGTCTTAACCACTGAGCCCTCTGTCCCACAGATAAGAGTGGAGACAGTCTGACATTCCCCCTTCACAGGGCTTTGATTTAACGCCAAGAAACTTCGAGATCTATACAGAGACCGGGTTTCACTAAATAGTACCCTGTACTCCTGCAGTACCTCCCACAGCAAATTCCGACGCACACGAGGCCTTGTCGTTTTGGCCTTGGCGTTACATGCGTGGCCCGGACTCCACCCGCTTGCCTGCAGAGACCACCCCCATGGCTGTCTTCACGGGTGGGTCCTGGTAACCCTAATCTGGGCAGGGTACACCTGGTCTTTTTTTGTAACTTGTGCATCATTAGGATCCCTCTTTGTCTGACTTCTACCCTCAGATCTGTTCACCAAGGGAGGACCCATTAGGCTTCTGGTGGCAACCCTGAGCTTCACCAAAATACACAAACCCCCTCACCTCAACAAGGTCTCAATCCACGCAGGGGCTGCAGTTTGTGGCTTCTAACTAAACCCTAGTAGTGGACAAAAAACCCATCACGGTATAGTTTTAAAAGAAAAAATCAGTATCTGCACGTCAGAGTATCGTGATGTCTTTTTACGAGGACCTCGGCCGGTACGTTTGGTATTCCTTAGTTCCTTGTTGAACAAACAATAAAAACCAAACTGTATCTCAGGTTTATATCGACCTTTTATATCCAGTTCCTTGTTCAGTATGCAGAAAAGGTTTAAAAAGAGAAACCGAACGAACGCTAAACGTTTTGCCGTTCAGCACGTGTCCGAACGTTAAACGGACACCGCTTAATCGTTAGTGCTGGGAAAAATGTCAAGCGAGCAAAAAAAAGCGTAATAACGGATTTATCTGCACCTTGAGTAGAGCTCAGCAGTCCAACCGCCACCGCTCCTTTCATCAAACTCGTACACCGCGTTTATCACAGGCGGCCAGACGTGTGAAACAGGGCCAAGGTGTTCAGTAAGTGGGTGTGGATTGGGGCGTGTTCCGGACGCACTGGGATTTTATATGTACGTGTGTATGTGTGTATATATATATATATATATCAGCTTTGACTACATGGTTTTATTTATTAAATTTAACATGTTAAAGCTTTTACCAAACTTAAATATCATAAAGCTGTAAAACCTTGGAGTGCCACGATACGATGTTCCTTTGTACGTCCTCCCGCCCGTCCTCGTCCCCACGGACGCCGCAGCTCTCGAGAGTCACACTTCCACAGCATCAGCAATCCGCTCGGTAATTGAGCTCAGTGTGTGTTAGGTGTGTTTGATTGATTGAAAAGTGTGTGTCTGCTTTTTTTTTTTCTCCCCTCCCCGTAATGGTGATGTGTGTGTTTAATAGACGGTGCAGTGTGTGTGTGTGTGTGTGTGTGTGTGTGTGTGTGTGTGTGTTTAATAGATGCGTACAGGGAGTCAGTTTGTCCCAAGCGCAGTATTGCTTGCATCCATCATCTCTATAAAATGTAATTTTCCTGCGTCAGCGGCTTGCAGCTCTGCAAACCCCCCCCCCCCCCCCCCACACACACACCCCCCCTCCCGTCTCTGCGGATTGATATAATTGGCCACTTTCACTCAAAGCCCATTCCTGCCCATTATTAAGTTATCACGAAGCTCGGAGAACCGCAAGGCCGCCTCAGCTAGACCGCAAATCTGGCGTTTATACGGCACATTAAAGCAAAAAATATTGCGAAATTAGCATGAAAGCTGCGAATTAGACCGTAGAAAGCCTCAGCAAAACAAGACCGAGAGAGCAGGAACGGGTTCTCAATGTGCGTTTAATAAGAGCTCTTAAAAAGAGAGCGCTTTTTCGCCCTCCCCCATTTGTGCACGATATGAAAATATATATAAATCTCCTTACTGGGTTACCGATACGCACTCGGACGGCGTACGGGTCATACGTCTGACACCTGAGACCAGTATTATTTTATGATGATGATGCTTGTGAAAAATGGTGCGTTTGTAAAGCGTGGTATTATTTACTAATATTAAACAAAGCCCTGCTGGTGATGATCGAACTCCGTCTTTTAGAAGTAAAAGATTTCAAAGATTATATCTATATATAAAATATTTAACCTGCACCGTTGATGATGAAGCAGATATTAAGCTAGTTTATAATTTCGGGAAGTCCGTGATCGGTCTTTGTGTAATTGGACCGTGTGAGGACGAGCAGGTGTTAATCAGCGTTACGTCCTTGAACGTTTTTCCCCTCCGTGGCACGCAGGCGTCTTATTCACAGCCCCGTCTTCTTCCCCTCACTGTTTATTTACCGTCCTTTCTTTCCTTCTCTCGTGTATCATTCGGCCGCCAACGCTGCCGTCGAGCTCCACACGCAGCAGGTGATCGATGGTGAGACGAGCTCGCGTCCCCACATTTTTGTTGTTGTTGCTGCTGTTTTTTCCCCCTCATAAAGGGCATGACGGTTAAGGATGGACCGCGTCGTGTCCTTGAGGGAAATAAAGGGGAGAAAGAGACAGCAAAGATGGACAGAGATGTCTTTTAAAACGAAACAAAAACCAAGCACGACCTCTCCTTTAACTGATGTGGGTCTATAGTCTAGAGCAGCAAGCATTACTCCTCTCCATGTGAACACACAGAGATAAATAAATAAAATCTGTCTTAATTGTGTGTCCTGGATCACAAGGGGCGTATATTATGGTTGTTCCTGTTTGTAGTGTGCTGAGCGTGTACGAGATTGCGAACATAACAGCATTTATTAGCGTTATTATAGAGGAGGTGATTTGGACAAGCAGGGCAGTTTGGTCGAAATGTTCTCTCTGATTTTCTGATTAAATGAACAGATTTCTAAATGCGTGTGTGTGCTCTCTCTCTCTCTCTCTCTCTCTCTCTCTCTCTCTCTAATGGGCTTAATTATTCTGCCTTAGAAAGGAAGATCAGAGAGAATGCACAAATTTCCTCTTTGATAAATAAAAATATAGACTTTTTTTTTTTAAGTGAAACATTTAAATATCTTTCACCGTGTTGTTGTGTTAAAACCTGTGATTGTAGTCATTTGTGTGCGTGTGTGTGTGTGTTTTAATTAAAATGCCTAATTGTGGTGTTTTAATGTGTGTTCTACAGGATAAGATCCATTTGCAGCTCAGCCAGGCTTCGGAGAAAGAGGAAGCCGCCAGCGGGGATGAAGATCACACGGAGAAGAGCCCGGAAAAGACTGAGCGAGCCGACAAATTGCCAAGAAGATCACTGTCGAGAGGTGTGTGTGTGTGTGTGTGTGTTTGCACAAATGTCCCTGTGGGTGAGTTCATGATGTAGCAGGAACGTCGGATTTTAAATCAACCTTGAATATTTATATATGTTTAAAATGGGTATACTAGGCAGTTGATTGTAGGACAAGGTGCATAATATAAAGCAGCAGAAGGGTGTGTGTGTGTGTGTGTGTGTGTGTGTGTGTCAGTCACAGTGACTGGTGCTGGCAGATGAGGTGTTTTCTCACACACCAGATGGAGACAGCAGAATGTATGCAGCATGTAAAATCGCTCTCTCTCTCTCTCTCTCTCTCTCTCTCTCTCTCTCTCTCTCTCTCTCTCTCTCAGACCCCAGTCAGGAGTACACCGACTCCACAGGCATCGATCTCCATGAATTTCTGGTCAACACACTGAAGAATAATCCTCGGTACGTTCGGCGCATTCCTATCCCCAACACAAAGCCCGTAACTCTCGTCCCGTCAGTTTTGATCATTAATTTCCCTCCTGCACCGTGGAGCCTGCTGGGCGACGCCACCGAGGGCTAACAAATCGAGCGTTACTCCTCTCCTGGAAAGTGGAAAAGGGGGGAACAAAAAAAAAAAAGGAAAAGTTTTGTTTGCAAACTCGACGTTTTTTTTTTTCTCCCTGAGACAAAAGCGACTTTCAGTTGTGCTCGAAGAAAGATCGACGCCTGGAGACTGAAAGGAGGGAAAACAGCCCGTCGTTAAACCGTCGTCTCGGCGTTCTCGGCATCGCGGCCCGTCTCGCGTCTTCCTCCTGAGACGGTTTTTTAAATGAACACTAACGACACCGACGCAGCTCAGAACCGTCAGAAACTCTCGCCGGTGTCGAGCGTTCAAATCGAGTGGAGTGTTCTTACGTCATAAAATGTAAGAGCCAATCGTGTTGAATATGCAAACGTCCGGTGGAAGCGCTGGACGCGTGCGGTGTAAATCTGATTATTCTACAGAGTCTGAATTGGAGCGGTTTTTCTTTGAAACGGCGTCGAGGCATATAAACCGTTTCGTTTGGGTTTTATCTGCGTAAGCGAGGACGGTGCGGATTTGCTAATTAGGAGTTGGAAGTAAGAATGCTAACGGGCGTTGTCGTTGCAGGGACCGAATGATGCTGCTGAAGCTGGAGCAGGACATTCTGGACTTCATCGGTAACAACGAGTAAGTTACTAATGACAGCAGTGCACTTCCTGTTCAAATCCACAGCGGACCTCGTGGTCCTGCCGGCGTTACAGGTTATCTTCTATACGCACACCCGTATACAGGATTATCTGCTACTGTGTGGGTTTTTAATGTATTCTTGATCTCTCAGTGCTAGTTAACGGTCCGTGGCTAGCACTTTGCCCAAACGCGTGTCGTGTTTCCGTCAGGTCCCACAAGAGGAAGTTCCCCCCGATGACATCATACCACCGGATGCTGCTGCACAGAGTGGCGGCGTATTTCGGCCTCGAGCACAACGTCGACCAGACCGGCAAATCGGTCATCATCAACAAAACCAGCAACACCAGGATGTGAGTGTCGTTGCCGAGCGGGAGAACCCTCGTAAGATCTCGTGTAGCTGATCTCTCCTGAGCGTGATGGACCGCCTCGACGTGCTAATAAAGGGCACGCGGAGTAGATCTAACGTTTGAAGCTGTGCTCAAAAATGGGATTTTCAGTTAATATGCAGCTTAATAGACTTTAGGGTTAGAATCTGAATATGACTTTCTCTCTGTCTCTCTCTCTCTCTCGCTCTCGCAGACCGGATCAGAAGTTCTCCGAGCACATAAAAGACGACAAAACCGACGATTTCCAAAAGCGCTACATCCTGAAGAGGGACAGCCTGAGTCTAGACCAGGAGGATGGCCGGGTGAGCGCACGTGGACAGGCTGGAAAAATCAGAAGGAACTTCTTTTTTTTTTTTTTTTTTTAAATAATAAAATAAAAAATAGTTTTCAGAGTACTCGTATACTTTTGAGGCCCTAAGGTTAAACCCATAGTCTTAAAACGTTCGTGTTCACGGCATTAACGCGGTAGTTTTCCAAGAACATCTCGATCTTGGGGAAACATCTAGAATTCCCCAAAAACACCACCTAGATGATGGCGAACTCGAACCGTAAGACGAGCGGCGCACGCCGGGCCGCGTATTTAAACACGTCTGTTCTCTGCTCGTTTGTTCGCGTAGCTGAGGATGCGCCTGAAGGACGACCGGCGGAGCAAATCCATCGAGGAGCGAGAGGAGGAGTACCAAAGAGCGCGAGAGCGGATCTTCGCTCAGGACGTGAGTTTTTTTGCTAGCGGTAACAAGCCGTTTAGCGGAAACGCAGTTCTCGAACGTTTTCGGGGCGATACGGTGGGACATTTCTCAGAGAGATGTCGACCTGCTCTGGCCTTATAGTTTGTTTTTTGACTCCACAGGGGCAAGATCATTTCCAGCTCGATAAGAGGTAACATCGATCTATATATCTACTGTAGAGGAACGTTTTCTACACGTGTAGATCCTGGCTATGATCATCTTTTATTATTATTATTATTATTATTATTATTTTAGAGATGAGAATAATTTGGTGGTTCTGTACGGTTTCTGCTTCTCTTTGCTGTAGGATTCAGGAGGATATGGGTTACATCAGCAGTCATCAGAAGCGGCAACTCTTCAGGTGGTGCGCTATACGGCGTTACACAGACGAACATCCACGTTGCATGTGTAAGGCGTAATACGAATCGAATATGAACCTGTGTGTGTGTGTGTGTGTGTTGCAGGTTGAGGGACAGCAGCTCGGAGAACGAGCCGCGAAGCCTGGAGCCTCGGCCGTGGAGCAGCACGGACTCGGACAGCTCGCACAGAAACGGGAGACCGGCCATGACTAAAGCCAGCAGCTTCAGCAGCATCAGCGTGCTCATTCGCAGAGACAGCACCGCCAGCAGCAGGAGCACGGGGAGGCTGTCGAAAACGGGTAACACACACACACACGCACACACGAAGCCCTCAGGCCTGTCGAGATTTTCTATACATTCTCAAAGTCGTAATCTAACACGCTGTCTCACTCATCCATTTTCTACCTCTGTGCATGAGCTTCTCTCCCTGCTGGCATCACTGGTGCTCACACACACACACACACACACTCTCGCTCCCTCACTCAGCATGCAGTGTAAATGTTTTTGCTCTACTCCTCAGCTCGTCTCCGCCCTCCTCCCTGCGTTCATGGCTTATTAATGCGCTGATATTTAACGGCCCATACATAATTCCGTTTTTTAATATTTAACAGCCTCTCTTTTCCATCGAGTGACCCCCGCCCCCTCACTGTCTGTGTCCTGCCGACATGAAAAAGCCCCCCGAGAAGCTTTTGTGTGTGTGTGTGTGTGTGTGTGTGTGTGTTAGATGTACCGCAGTAGTTAATGGCATGAATGGTGGCTTGACAGTGTTTTGGAGATTTCTTGATTTATTTCCTCTGTGTTTTGAGTAACGAGAGATTTCTTAGATGTAAAAATGCTTTAAAAAAATCGTAAATAAAGAAGCGATCCCTGGAGCAAACAAACGTCACGGTATTAAAAATGTACCGGAACGATCAGAAGGGTCGGATGCAGCGAAGGACGTCCATTTAATGTTTCTTGTCGCTTGAAGTATGGTTGCTTTGTGGGGTTTTTTGTTTTTGTTTTGTTTTTTTTTTAAACTAGCATAATTGAGAACACGAACGAAATAACATACGACTCTCTCGTGCATTTGTCGTCATGGCAACATTGCCCCATGCAGATAAGTTTGATTTGCATGACGTGTGGAGTGTTGTGTCCGTTCACCTTCTTCGTCCTCGCATGTTTCCTGCTTCATCATCATCACACCCGGATCGTTGTGTCCCGTCACTCATTTATTTATTTATTTAAGAAAACAAGCAAAATTAGTGTATTTTTTTTTCCGTCACTTCTTGTCGCAGGTTCTGACTCCTGTAGTAGTGTAGGTTCATCTACCGGCTCTCTCTCTCGGCCCGCGTTGTCGTTACCCGTCCAGGCCGTGCCCGCTCCACCCAGGCACGTCGCGGCTTGCACCGTAGACCCGGGCCCTCCGAGCGCCGCCGCAAACGCTACCACCCGCGCTGATACTAACACTAGTGCTAACACTAACACAAGCTACTACCTCCTTCCTCTGGAGGCCTCAGGCATCCCAGCGGGCAGCGTGCTGCTACACTCTCAAACAGGTGCGTACCACCTGCCCCAGTGCCACCACGACGGGGGGAGGGGGGAGTGGGGAGTATAGAGTCTGTGAGAGAAGTACTTCATGTTAAATCCACTACCAAGTTTTATTAGTAGTGTATTATTATTATTATTATTATTATTATTGGCCAAATGATATGAAGGCAACAAGATCAACAGTGACGCACGGAAGACGATGGTAACTACGTCAGTATTGAGTGCTTGTTGAAATAAGTTGCGAACCGTATCGTACACCGAGTGTAAATGTGTTGGGATGGTAAAATCGAGCATCACAGTAATTCGAGTAATCAGGTGAATTGTATTAACAGGACATTGAGGTCCGTTTCTGAAGCATCTGAAAGGGTAAAAGGAGAAATCCTGTGGACCTGCGTTCTTGTGTTAACGGTGTCGACTAACTTTACCCCGCTAACCTTACCTCCCACTCTACCGCTCTTACTGTTTCTGTAGACCGAACCCCGCTGTCTAGATTTATCCTAACTGACTCTTAACGAGAAACCCGTTCTTTACGACGTGGCAGGTCAGCCGTTTACCAACCCCGACGGCAGCGCCGTGGTCTACAACCCTACCTTGACGTCACAGCAGGGGAGGGGCCAGCAGCCCTTGGCTCCACCTCCACATCTCCAACAGCACCAGCCGGCCAATCACGTTGTGACGCAGGTTAGTGAAGCTTCCTATCCAGCATCACTAATAGCACCGTGTACCAGTGTTTAGTGGCCAGTACTCTACTTTCCTACCAAATGTGCTTCCAAATCTAGTCTCTCACACCTTGCTGCAGCCCTTCGGTTCATTTGGTGTGAATTTGAGACGTTATTTCTTCGATGTCTTCTGTTCCATCCCTGTCTCTTTTTTTCCTCTCTCTCCCTCTCTTTCTCTCTCTCTCTTTTTCTTCTCTGCAGCATTGTGGTCAGTGTGTGCAGTACTCAGCGATCTCTTATCCTCCTCCGCTCCTGCCTGTTCCTCTAAACCAACACTACACTGTGGTACTGCTCTCTCTCTCCCTCTCCCTCCCTATCTCTCTCTCTCTCTCACTCTCACTCTCTCCCTATCTCACTCGCTCTCTCTCTCTCTCTCTCTCTCTCTCTCTCTCTCTCTCTCTCTCTCTCTCACTCTCTCTCTCCCTATCTCGCTCTCTCTCTCACTCTCTCCCCATCCCCCTCCCTCCCTCCTTCTCTCACTCTGTCTCTCTCCCTCCCTATCTCTCTCACTCTCCCTCTCTCCCTATCTCACTTGCGCTCACTCTCTCTCTCCCTCCCTCCCTCTCTCTCTCCCTCTCTCTCCCCCCCCTCTCTCTCCCCCTCTCTCTCTCACTCGCTCGCACTCTCTCTCTTTCTCAGTAACCCACCACGTCTTCTCATACTCCCTCATTTTCTTCACACTTCCTTCATCCTCCTTTCCTCATCTTGTTATTCTGTCCTGTTTGTTTGACTTTATTTTTTTGTCAGTCGAAATTTTGACCATCGTTTTGTTCCTTCACCACTTTTTTTCTGACCCACAGTAGAACCCTCTAGTTTAACGTTGTATTTTATAATTAAAGCCAGAAAGCTGATAAGTGGCTTAAAGGTATAATAGCACAATAGAAATCATTTCAGGCCCCCCCCCCCCATCATCGTCCTCATTTAATCAACACACCGCTCTCCGGAGAACTCGTCACCGACGTTAACGGAGGGAAGATGGCCCTCGGACTCTGATGTCCTGACCAGGTTTTAAATCCTGGTATCTTCTAGGAAAAGCCGGATCAGTTTCACTTCTCCAGACGCTTTTGATTGGCCAGTTAAAGGGGGAGGAAAGGGGGGGGGGGTGAGTCCTCATATTAAGAGTGTCTGCGTACTCCATTCGGCTCTAGCGGCGTGATGATGTGCTACGATGGTGACAGGACGTTATACTGCTTTAGAGAATTAGGAAATGCTTTGTCTACAAAGGAGCAGAGCGATTTATTCCACTGATCAAGGAATTTAGTGCCAACATGCAACTGTTACTTAATAATCCCCCCCATTTTATTTTAATTTATTTATTTATTTATTGGGGTGGGGGTGTGAAGTCGTATGCAAGACTGTGATGGAGCAAGATCTGATTTTGGGGTTCTGTGATTGTTTGTTTTGTTTGTATTTAATGTAATTCGACTCATTTGGTCACACACGCTTGTCTAAAAACAGGTTGAGTTTTTTAAACATTAGCGTAGCTGGGTTAGATAGTTGAATATCTCATTACTATAGATGAGTAACTCGTGTGTTAGTTATTATAAAGAACCCAGGCAGTGTTCATCTTAGTGTGTGTGTGTGTGTGTGTGTGTGTGATGCAGCAGGACAGTCTGGGGAACCAGTTCAGCCAGTTGAGCCTGGTACCAGGCGAAGTGCCAGACCGCCAGTCGGGCCTCTTTTCCCACTCCATGGTGCTCCAGAATTCGGCCCCCACGGGCTACGTGCTCCAGCCTGGTCAGCCTGTCCCCATGCCCACGTACCCACCACCCACGCCAAGCATCCAGCAGCAGGGATACATCCAGCAGCCTGTGCAGCAGGTACACACACACTCTGATTGTGCTCCTCATCTTGCTGCTTGTGTCGAGAATAAATGCATAAGAGTACCTGATGGAAACCATTCACACCTCAAATGTACAGATACCAAGCTCCGCCCACATTTTTGGGAGCGTTGCATCACGTTACACCATCTGTTATTTTCCTAAAACGTTTCTTGTTCGTGTTGGATCGCTCTGCATGCAGCTAACAAGCAAAAAAACAATCGTGCTAAGCGTTATTCTTCAGTGAATAAATAGTGAATGAAATAGTTAACATGTTTGTCATTTTTTTGTTATTTCCTGCGCATGTGTGTGTGTGTGTGTGTGTGTGTGTGTGTGTGTGTGTGTGTGATTTTCTGCAGATGTCCACATGTTACTGTGCTCCTGGTCAGTATTCCCACTCGAACCAGCACTACAGACCAGTTACCCCAGTACACTACAGCAGCCCACAGAGTCAACACGTACCACCGCAACAACCGGGTACATACACTATACACACTACACACACTACACTACATACATTACACTACACTACACTATATACACTACACTTTATACACTACACTACACTGGGATTCATACTGGTGCCATGTTTTGTATTGGGAGAATAGAAATCAGTGTGTGTGTGTGTGTGTGTGTGTGTGGCGCAGTTCTGGGGGGGTTGGAGGCGGGGCCGTGCCACTGTCTGAGAGGCAGTACGATTCTCACAGTGAACCGGTCTCTTTTCCCACCCCTCGCTCCCGACGTCTGACCTTTCACCTCTCTACCCGTTAAACCCAACACGGTGAGCAAAAGTAAGTGTGTGTGTGTGTAATGGTGCTCGTGCTTATGAATTGTGAAAGCGTTACACCTTGTACAGAACGCCACAGAAAGACTCCATTTCAGAGTGTGTGTGTGGGTGTGTGTTAGCGTGAACTCGTACACATGTGCCACTGAATAAAGAGGCTTTTATTCTCTTCATGTCTGCTTCATGTGAGTTAGTGGAAAAAATAGCTGCCCTGACTCTCTCTCTCTCTCGCTCTCGCTCTCTCTCTCTCTCTCTCTCCTCCCACTCTTGAATTGATTGCTACCGCCTGCCACAAAGGAGGTAGCCAGACATAAAAAAAAAACCCTGTCCGTACAGACTCTGAAAAGAGCTGTCGGTCTGCTGTCTCTCATCTCACAAGTACACGTAAGTCGAGAG
This sequence comes from Ictalurus furcatus, assembly GCF_023375685.1. NCBI lineage: Eukaryota > Metazoa > Chordata > Actinopteri > Siluriformes > Ictaluridae > Ictalurus > Ictalurus furcatus. The sequence continues at coordinate 1,709,184 of NC_071281.1, forward strand.
ATGAAAAGCGAATTAAAGAGCCATAGAAGGAAAGCGATGAAAAGGGGGTCGCTGGAACAGAAGCGTAGCCTGGCGGGAAAACCGTGTAGGACGACGCACAATAGAGTCTTGCACACGAGCGAATCTATCCAGACGGAGAACAAAAAAAAAAAAAAACCTGCAGAAGTGAAGAGCGGACGCAGAAAGGAGCGCAGCTAAGCCCTGCCTCGGCTTCCAGGCTGACCTTCTCTGACCTCTTTGTGTTCGGCGTGCGCGAAACGCTCATCGTTCTTTAATGCGCCTCCCACACACCCCCAGCTTAAGCTCTTTGTGTGAGAACCGTATGAACGAAATATAGAACCAGAAACATATTCATGGTGTAAGATTTAAACTAAACTACACATTTTTACGATTTCCTCAACAAATGCAAGCGTATTATATTTATTTGTTTATAGATATATAGAGTATTTATAGATAGATATGGATACAGATGGATGGATGGATTTTTTTATATATATATATAGAGAGAGAAAGAGGGATTGAAAGAGGTGTGTGTATGTGTATGTATGTATATAATATATATAAAATTAAAATGTATTTTATTTATTTATTTTTAATGCCTTCCGATAACGTCTGTTTAAAAAGGTCATGTGAAAGTAATGAGTTCTCCGTAGAGGGATTTATTTATTTTCACGGAAACACTACATTTATTCACTTCATTAACTGCTGTTTACCATGTCATTGTGCAAAGCCCTTTAAGCACTTAATGGGAATTTTATCACGGCCTGCAGCATAAAATTGCGCATAAACGAGTAGAGGAGTCGCGCGTACTGTGATGTCCATTTAAAAAATAAATAAATAAATAAATAAATAAATAAAAAAAGCGCTCTTCGAGTCACACTTGCTTACTTGCTGTTCACGCAAGCTGCTGATCTCCAGAAATATACGTCACGGTGGTTGAGAGCGAAGAGAAATGCTTGATGATGCTCAGCGTTTCACCAGATTTCAGTTTTACTGACGGAGCAGTGCCCGTTTTGAAATGATGGGATCGTGGTTAAAAGGGGAAAAGAGGTGAAACGGAGCAGGTTTGTAGAAATGATTTTAGTTGAAGTAATTGGAGTTACTCGTTTGGGTTTTCTACAAAGCCCCCAATCCCAGCTGATCAGACTCCAGGTGAAATGACAGTCGGATTTGACGTCTGGCGTGATTTTAATTCAACACGGTGCAAGAGTTCATCGGGTGTTTGTGGTTTATACCTGTAACAACGAGCGCTGGTCGTGGAGAACGGAACTGAAAGCGGTTTTTATTTATTTAAGGAAAGGAAGTTAAACGAAACATTATAATCGTGTCGTTTTTGTTAGCTACACTTCATTTGGTCTTTTCACCAAGCACGTCACAGTGCCTCGCTCGGGGTTTGGTTTTTCTAAGCACGGATGTTTTTGTTTATCCTGACTTTATCGGCCGTTTTATGTTGTTTGGAAGTTGAGCCACGTGGTCTCGCTGCGTTCTCGCGAGTAACGCCGTCTGTCTGTCCTCCACCTTCTACAGGTTATCAGACCCTAATGCAGAGTCAACCCCCCAACTACCAAGGCATGATGGGAGCTCAGCAGCCTCAGAGCCAATCACTGGTCAGCAACCAGGCTGGCCTAACCAATCAGATTCAGGGTGTTGTGGTGCAGTACCCGCCCATGCCGCCCTATCAGGTCAGTGCTTTTTGACTGTTTGTGATTTAGGGAGTTTGATTAAGGAAATATATCATATTCATCCTCGAACAAAACTACCTTTCATTTCCTTCATAAATAACCGCAACTGAAAATACAGGAGTAGATTATTAGTTTAAAAGTGTGTGTGTGTGTGTGTGTGTGTGTGTGTGTGTGTGTGTGTTCAGGGCTCGCAGAACGTTCCTCAGCCAGCCTATCAGCAACAACTTGTCTTGCAGGGACCGACCAATCAGACGCAAGTGCCCTCGGCCAGCATGCAGGTGTACTACAGCGTCCTGCCTCCAGGACAACACTCCCACTCCACTGTTAGGTATCTCTCACACACACACACACACACACTTTCCTGTGTATCAAATACACTGTCTCTCTCTCACTCACACACACTTCACTACAATGCCCTGTCTTAATTGTGTATATGTACGTCTGTACATAATTTTATATATATATATATATTAGTGCTATAAATGTGTGTGTGTGTATAAAACTATGTACATTTTTAGTAGTTGTTTGTGTCTTTTTATTTTTTGAAAGTAATAATGAATATTATATAATATAATATATTTGGTTTTTTCCGCACCTTAAGATCCCCCGACGCACGTGTTCCTATCCGCAGTTTGTGTCGTTTAGAACTAGTCTTTTACAGATTTTACAGAACCAGTCCCTCAGCCTCGGTTTCACTTTCACAGAAGGGGCGGGGGAGGTGCGGATTGATTAATCACGCTTTAATCAATCTTTCTTTCCTCTGCCGTTTTCTTTCTCTGCGCGTTAGTTCCACCGTGGGCTTCCTGCCGCCTCCGGGTTCCGAGCAGATGCAGTTCCCCAGGGCCGCCTCTCCCTGCGGCTCTCAGCCAATCCCAACGCAGCAGTGCACAGGTATCTGCCGAGCTCTCCGCCGGTCGTATGGCGGCGAGCCACAAAAACACACTGTAGGAAAGCGAATACAAAAGGCAGCGCGACGGTTCTTTGAAGTAATGAGATGATGTGTGAAACGTTGCGAGAAACTCCAGCGTAGTAGTTTTGATGGAAGAACACTGAAAATCCGCATGCTGTGTTTGAGCGTCATGACCGTGTTCGCAGCCATTTGATTGGAGTGTTTGGTTTTTTTTTTTTAAAGCAGCTTGTTTATTTATTTATTTAAAGTTTCATGAAAGTCAGAGGGAGAGAAATAACATAACCTAACTCTTATTGCGGTGAATCCGCCTGCAGCAAAATCCACAAACATCTTTTACACACAATTTTCTTTCATTGCCTGCGTTAGGAGCATAATGTTAATGGAAACTTGGCTCATGAATTTAAAAGAAATTAAAAAAAAAAGCAGATTACATTTAGAACAATTTTGTGGGTATATTCAGCAAAATAGTATTACTCGATGGCTTCGAGTAACCATTTAAAAGTTCTCATTTTGATGGAGTATTATAATAAATAATTCGGGTAATTAAGGTCACGATCATTTTTGATGGGGTTCCAGTGTCGTCTCTTCCAAAGACAGTCTTATTCTTTGTGTATAAATAAAGCTCAAGGATGACTCCGTGATCACTGACCATTCATTGTGTAATAAAACAGCCTTAATTGGAGTGTGTGAGAGACTAAACCTTCTGGACCTGAAATATGGGAAGGATTTTAATGGAAAAAAAATTTTGCGTGTTTTTTTTTTATTATTATTTATTTATTTGCTCTGATTTGCCAGGCGTACCTCCGGCGCCCCCTGGTGGTAGCGGTGTGCTGATGATGCAGCTGAGCGTCCCTCCTCCTCCTGCTGCTGCTGCTCCCACCACCCAATGGAAGCAAAACAAATACTACAGCCTGGACCAGCAGCATCACCACCACCACCACCACGGCTCCAAACCGTCTGAGCTGGGCCTGGTCGACACGACGCAGGTACGTGCGTTCACGTCGGGCGAATCGTGTACACACCGCGACTTTTATTTATTTATTTATTTATTTATTTATTTTTACTTGAGCTGTACGTTCTGTAAAAATGCTAGTGTTGTAAACACATCCTGTATAACGAGATTATTTCGTGTTCAGTTGATGCTCTGAAACGTAGACTCTAGAGCATGTCTACTAGAAAACATGTGAGCAAAACATGGCCGACGTGTCATTTTTATCAACGCCACACACGCACGTTTTCCTCTCTCTCTCTCTCTCTCTCTCTCTCCAGAACAGTCCTCAGCTGACCAGCCCCGCCCCTTCCCCCGCCCACTCGCCCGGTCCGCCCCATCTGGCCAATCTAAAGGGAATCCGTCCTGGCCTCGCCCCTCTTCCGATCATGCCTCAGTTCTCTCGACCCTTCCTTCAAGGTGAGTACTCGACGCGCACGCGCGTACAACCCCTTGTACTGCTCGTACAACCCCTTCTCTTTAGTGACTTCCTGCGGTGCTCTGTGCGTCTACAGGCGACTGCAGGTATCCTTTACTCGGACAGCCTCTACAGTACAACCATCCCATCAGACCTCCTCTAATGCACGGCTCTCATCTGGTCAACCACCACTACCATCCCCATCAGGTTACACACACACACACACACACGCGCACACACAGACGCACACGTTTCTCCATATTGTCCCAGATGCACGGTTTTGCTGACGCCGCCTGTTTTTTCCAGGGTCCTATGGGAATCCGTCATGGGGGACGTGGCCGAAGACCAACGAAGAAATCACTGTCCACTGATAGTAGCACAGGGGAGATAGGTAATGAAAAGGCAGCACATGGTAGTGGCGTCTTCGCTGGTGTTGCACTGGTATGAATGTATAATACACCGCCATGTTGTTGGGGTTAGAGAACACCTATCTGGTTCATCCGTGCAGTGACGCATGGTGGCGGTAGCATAGCATGATGTTCAGCATTACCCTTGCTTCTCTCCGTTATTATTTTGTAAACCCCTTCCTGGTTATGCAAGCTGTTTGTAGCTTTTTCACACACACACACACACACTCACACATACATATGTGTGTGTGTGTGTATATGTATGTGTGTATGTATGTATATGTGTACGTGTGTGTGTATATAAACCAATGAAACAAACCGTGTGTAGTTGTTTTATTAATGGACTGATTAGTTCAGCAGTGTTTGCCGATGTGTTCTCACAGCGACCGGGCGTGTCCTGGAGGTGACGGACCTGCCAGCAGGCATCAGCCGCGCCGAGGCCGACTCTTTGCTGGCAGAGCTGGGCAAGGCAGGCGCGCTCATCAAATGGCTGCCGGAGCAGCAGTGCCAACATCCCCAGCGCTTGGAGAGCAGCACCACCACGACCTCCGACCCCGCCTCCATGACCCCACGTGACCTCGCCTCTACCTACACCATCCTGGCAACCTTTCCGTCAAAGCAAGCGGCGCAGAGCGCGCTGCTCAAACTCAACACCTCCATCGGCACGTTTAGACTCAAGGCCATCCAGAGGGCTGGCTCTCAGTGAGGCCACGCCTCCTCCTCATCCTCCTCCTCCTCCTCCCCCTCCTCCTCATCCATCCCATCACCATTTTCTTGCCTCACTACGTCCTGTTTTGTTGCGTTCTCATGTTTTTGTTTGCATCACTGTGGTGTTCTGGGTTTGATAGTTGTCTGGGGCTTTCTTTTCCCCCCCACTACCTGGGGTTTGTTTAATACAGGGGAGAAGAAGGAAAAATCTGAACCGTAACTGTTGACTCGAGATTATTTGATCGAACCAAAAAAACAAAAAAAGCCCACACAAAAAAAAAAAAAAGGACACGTTTTGCAATTTTTCTAAAGACTTGAAGATGCTTTACCACAAAGACAGCATGGTTGATTTTGTACTGCAGAATGGAAGCTTGGACCACGTGCACTTGCTCTTTGTCTTGTTTGCGACTCTTCTTTTTTTTTTTTTTTTTTTTTTTAATTCTTTTTTTTTTTATTTTCCTTTTTTTTATTTTAAAGGGAGGGCGGAGTGGGGGTCAGGGGGCGGGGGATAAAACACAAAGTCTGCTCAATTTGGTACGTCGTCGAGACCACAAACAAGAGAAAGCTTCAACTTCTTGTGCCTTTAACCACAACTGCACTGTTGCTCTGTCGGAGAAAGACGTCACCAAACCGATCGGGTTGAACAACTGATGGAGAGAATAATTCGTCCTCCTCTTCCTCTGCCCTTTCTTTGAATGTCATCCGTTTCAGGCACCAACGGCAGCGAGCTCTGAGAGCTGATCCGACTGGCTCTGGGTTTTAATTTTATTTATAAGAGGCCGTTTTTAAAAAACAAACAAAAAAAAAAACAAATTCACTCCAGCTCCACCCCCAACCACTCCCCTTCTCTCTCTATCTCTCTGCAGAAATGTGTGCGTTTTTGAAAAACTGTTTTTATTTCAGTTTGAAACCAATAAATGTTTACACCAAACCGTGTGGATTCTTTCAAAGGAAAATGGCGCCATCTAACGCTTCCGTCTTCAGTCTGGAGTGTTGTTTTTACACCAAAAGTAGACTAGTGCGTTTTCTGATCCTGATTACAGAATTCTGTTGTTGTTGTACTGAAACACCGTGGCTCTAAACAGAAAATTAATATAATAATAAACTAACTTAAGGCCGCAATTGCGTTCAGATTCACGCAGTATCGTACTATATAGTAGCTCCAGGACGTACGCTACTATTACCACCATCGCCACTGATAAATTATACGTGATGCTCTTCTATGTATGTTTGTTTGTTTTTTCCAGATTGAGCCGTGCACGTGCTGGACTCCACTTTCACCCAGTGAATCAGTAATAATTCAGTGTTCTGAATTCTGAGTTATTTTTCAGGACTGAGATGTGAATTCGTTCCTTTCATGCACTTCGGTGACCTGCGTCACGCCTCTGCTGATCCTCTGACTTCACTGCACAGGTAGGTTTAAATTGAGCCTCCCAGCTTTATTAACTATTAGAGTATTGTGTAATGAAATATATTTATTTATTTAGTTAGTTCAGATGACGGTTGTATAAAAAGCAGGGTCCTAAAATAAAAGGCGACGCCCTGACGAGTGAAACTGCATCTGTTAAGAGAGAGATGAACTTCCCACCCGAGATTAAAGCATGTGACCGGGGGCAGTTCCCCTCTTCATGGCTCACTGGCATTCAAATGCGATCACACCTGGCCAAACGCACTTTTTCACGAATGTTATGTAATATGGGGTTTTTTAAACAAAAAAAAAAAAACAGCTTTTTATGGATGTCAACTGCAGTAAAATAGACTCGCTGGCGTTAAAGCTGTTCCTAAAATAATATGATGTCCATCACTTACGCTAAAACAGTAGATCTGATGAACCAACCCCGGAGCCCGGGTAATAGTGAACGATCAGTACTGGGAGACGTTCCTCACTGAATCGTCATCAGAGTTCAATTCGTCATTGCTGTAGGAAGATAATCCACAGCGCGATGGTGTGATGCAGTTCTTTTCCTATAGTAGCACATCCTGAAGTGTTTGTGTGTGTTTATTTTTAGCGGTTTTATAATTACGGTGCTGTGGAAAAGTATCTGCCTCATCCTGATTTCTTCAGTTTTTGTCTAGATCTCGTATCAAATAGTTTTAGATCTTCAAATGAAATGCAACATAAAACAAACGCCGCCTGATTAAACAGAGTACAGCTTTTATTTTATTTTAATTTGAATTAGAAAATAAAAGTCACCCAACACCTTTCACCCATGTGGAAAAAAACGAATTAAACCGAAAATCTGGTTGTGCCGCCTTTCACGGAAATAACCGCGACCAAACGCTTCTGATAACTAACTGGAGATCAGTCTTTCAGTTACTTCTAGGATTTACTCATACGCTTTGGATCGTTGTCTTGCTGCATAATCCAGTCGCGCTCCAGTTTCAGTTTACGTACTGAAGACCGGACATTCTCCTGTAGGATTTTCTGGTAGAGAGCAGAATTCATGTTTCCCTCAGTTACTGCACGTTGCTCAGGCCGTGAAGCAGTAAAGCATCCCCACAGCGTCACACCGCCTCCACCATGCTCGACCGTAGGTATGATGATCTTTTTGTGGAATTCTGTGTTTGGTTTACTCCAGATATAACGGGACTCCTGTCTCAGGTTGGCTTTGTTAAATCTTAGATTTTGTTTTCATTTCTGAAACATTTTAGTCCGAGTATTAAAGAAAACATCGAACTCGACCTCTGGATCCATAAAGTGCACAAACATCGTGGCACAGTGTGTGGTATGTTTCTGTGTAGCGTCCACCGTACACGTCCCTCTGAATGAGCCGTTTCTGCCGAATCCATGACGTAATACGACTAGCGCGTTAACCAGGACGTTAGCAGCAGATCCTTTACGTCCTGTAAGTTGTGAGGTGGGGCCGCCATGGATCGGACTTCTTTGTCCCACGGATGCTCGGTTTGATTGGGAACGGGAGAATTCGGAGGCCGAGTCAACACCTCGAACTCTTTATCGTGTTCCTCAAACCGTTCCTGAACAGTGTTTGCCGTGTGTCAGGACGCATTATCCTGCTGAAAGAGGCCACCTCCGTTGAGGAACACCGTTGCTATGAAGATGTGTACTTGGTCTGCTACAGTGTTTAACACTACGTCACACCCACATGAAAGTCAGGACTCGAGCTTTCCCAGCGCAACATTGCCCAGGACATCACACAAGAAGCTTTCATTTTCAGTGCGTTCTCCAGGTCAAGGGCTCAAATCATGAAGCAAAGCGATAAACGTACGACGAACAAAAATATTTCGCTGCAAGCCGCTGAATTACAATACAATGAGTTCTGTAGAGTTTTTTATTTATTTTATTTATTTATTTTAATTTAGGGTCGTCCGTTTGCTTCATAGGAAAAGTCTCTGTCATAAAGAGGAGGGTTTTGACTGCAGTATGAAGGACAGGCTAATCATTGCGCTTGTGCATTTCTTTATAAATCCACTAGAGTGCGCTCTAAGGCCAGCCCTCATACTAACACCCTCTACAGTTGTGTGCATGCACTCTGTGTGTGTGTGTGTGTGTATGTGTGTGTGTATATATATATATATATATAAAATTAGAGAGAGAGAAGGTCTGTTTAACTCTCGTTTGTTGTGTGTGTGCTGTAAACATTTTCGGAGTATCAAGTGTTTAGCAAATACTTTTCCCTCAAGGAACCAGGCATATGTTCCACCAAAACACACTTAAACACTGACCAAGTGCAGGATTTATATCTGCAGTACACTCACTGTAAGATCTTCATGTCCCCTGGAGGCCGACGTGCACACTCGAATGCTGTTTGTTTCCCCCCAGTTTACTCACGTTCATTGTTCTAATCCGTCTGGAATTTGTTTCGTCATGGCCAGTGCTACTCGGAATATAAGCAGATCGAGAGGACACGTTTTACGCACGACACTTTCGCTGTTTAAAAGTGACCGAGCCGAGGTCAATTTCGATGATTAAGCAGGTTTGTCCTGGACGTTTTGTTTGTATAGGAGTTGCATTTGGAGTGATCCGTGGTGCTCGTGGTACCGGAATACCTGTATATCTATAACCTGATGAGGACTTTAGGGGGAGAAAACTAGAACAGCGTTAACCGTGTCCATCAGGGTGATGAGAGATGGGGAAACTGGATGAGAAGAGCTGTCCCTGTTTTCTGAGGAAGATGACATGCCTGAGCACACCCCAATCTGTCTGAAGTATTCGTTACTAAAGCATCAGACTAGATCTTGTACACAGAACAGTGTTGGTTCTCTTGTAAGTTGAGAGTTTGCTCAGAACAACAAGAACCTACGTATAGAACTTGTGTGTGTGTGTGTGTAATCATGTGTATATATCTAATCTTACGGTGTGCTTGTACTGTATATCGATCGCTATAGGTGGAGTTTCTGATGGGCGTGGTATTACCCGGGTTTGAGAGTGTTTTTACCGGCCGTGTCTAGCGCTCTCACTTTAACGAGTTTTACGAGATCTTTACTAAGGCAGCGTTTCAATCGGCTCCTTAGTTCAGAAGTCAGAGCGCTGATCAGGGAGTCGGCCATTTTAAGCGGCGTGTCAGTCGCAGGATCCTTCCGGTGTACTGAAACATCCGTTCCCTGTAATAAACAAAATAATAAATAAATCCCACAATGCACCGCAAAAAACCATGCAGCATCACCATGCTCACCGTGTTCCGTTAGCGGAGACGGCTTCATGATTTCTGAAGATCTACAGATGTGAGTAGCTTGTTCTCGTCGCTGTGGCTCTGAAGTGGTTACTTACTTTAGCGATTTTGAACCGTATTTGAAGTTATTTATTTATTTGTTGCGTTGTTCTTTCACAGTCTGTTGCTTTTTAAATATCGAAGTTGATGTGATTTACTAATCTTAAACCAGTTGTACTGGTACGGTAAATGATATTACTGCAAGCATGACAGTCAGGAATTTATTTCCCCCTGCGTTCACACCCTGCGTGTAGCCATGGCAGCACGACGGGAACATTCCGGGTTGTACGCTTTTCGACGAGGAAGAGATGTGAGACTACACCGGACTTGCAGGGCGTGCTGCGCACTGCGAATACGGCTACACGCTAACGTGCGCCACCGATCTCTCTCTCTCTCTCTCTCTCTCTCTCTCTCTCTCTCTTTTTAGTCGGAAGGCTTTCATCGGCCTCAAGGTCTCGGCCTTTTCATTACCTGCCTCTCTGCATTCCCCCCCCCCCCCCCCCCAAATCCGCCTGTGTTTCTCTCAACGACACACAAACTCCAGTCGGCATGTGCACATGTCCTCCACACACTTGCTGTCTCTTTGTCCTTTTTCAGAGACACGTGCGTTCACGCCATTACAGCTGCAGTTTCAATGTCAAAAACTGGCTTTGTCATGTACACGGTCTGGGCAAAGCTCTCTCTCTCTCTCTCTCTCTCTCTCTCTCTCTCCCCCTCTCTCTCTCTCTCTCTCTCCCCCCCCCTCTCTCTCTCTCTCTCTCCCCCCCTCTCTTTCTCTCTCTCTCTCTCTCCCTCTCTCGCTCTCTCCCCCTCTCTCTCCCCCCTCTCTTTCTCTCTTTCTCTCTCTCTCTCTCCCTCTCTCGCTCTCTCCCCCTCTCTCCCCCCCTCTTTCTCTCTCTCTCTCTCTCTCCCCCTTTTCTCTCTCTCTCTCTCTCTCCCCCTTTTTCTCTCTCTCTCTCTCTCTCTCCCTCTCTCGCTCTCTCCCCCTCTCTTTCTCTCTCTCTCTCTCTCCCCCCCTTTCTCTCTCTCTCTCTCTCTCTCCCCCTTTTTCTCTCTCTCTCCCTCTCTCGCTCTCTCCCCCTCTCTTTCTCTCTCTCTCTCTCCCCCCTTTCTCTCTCTCCCCCTCTCTTTCTCTCTCTCTCCCCCCCTTTCTCTCTCTCTCTCTCTCTCCCTCTCTTTCTCTCTCTCTCTCCCCCCCTTTCTCTCTCTCTCTCTCTCCCCCCCTTTCTCTCTCTCTCCCTCTCTCGCTCTCTCCCCCTCTCTCTCTCCCCCTCTCTCTCTCCCCCTCTCTCTCTCCCCCTCTCTTTCTCTCTCTCTATCTCTCTCTCCCCCCTCTCTCGCTCTCTCCCCCTCTCTCGCTCTCTCCCCCTCTCTTTCTCTCTCTCTCTCTCTCTCTCTTCCCCCCCTTTCTCGCTCTCTCCCCCTCTCTTTCTCTCTCTCTCTCTCTCTCTCCCCCCCCTTTCTCTCTCTCTCTCTCCCTCTCTCTCTCCCTCTCTCGCTCTCTCCCCCTCTCTTTCTCTCTCTCTCTCCCCCCCTTTCTCTCCCCCTTTCTCTCCCTCTCTCTCTCCCTCTCTCGCTCTCTCTCTCTTTTTAATTCAATCAGTAACTTTTAAAAAAAAAAGACCCACAGCAGGAATATGGAGAGAATATAACCATGGCATGTCACTGCCCTTTCTTGCATTTCTGGTTTTCTCACTGCAGCCGGGTCGGAATCACCCCAACGTCAGCAGTTTAACAGTTTAAAAAAAGTTCATTTTGGTTCATGGACCATAACTGATGAAGCGCTGGTGTCAGATTACATATTATATACAGCAGGGTCGCTATTTAAACATCACTTATTCAACTAAAATAACCCCCTGCCGAACTCCTAACTCCAAATACCCTCCATATTTCTACCTCTAACCTTTATATATCATCACTAAACCCCAAAATCTAGCACGTTCAACTAACCTCCATGTCCAATACCTCCAGTACATCCATCTGTCTTCTAACACTACGTTCGAACAGCGCGAAGCTTCCTAGCCTAAATTCATCCCATTACTGAGAAAATCTGCGCTGTGGTAAATCATCATCTCAAACAACCTTTTTTATTTTAAAGAAGAAAAAAACCCACTGAGTAGCATCTTGGGAGTAAATTACTAATAATATCTGATAATAGGCTCTAGGGGAAATCTAGCGTGTGCTGGGGATCCAGGTCAGCCCTTTCGGTCCACTCGTGGTTGCTGGGTTTGTTGGAGATGATTTGTCTTCTGTCTGATTTCTTTGTCAAGTTTGCGCACAGTAAACATCCACATCCGGTACGGTTGAACTCCATAACCATACAGTTAGTCATGTTTCTTCATCCTCCTGCTGACTCAAGATCCAGCCACTGATCTCCATCCTGCTTCCAGGAGACATGAACGACTCCAGACTTACGATACGACGTTCTCATGGCCTTCGGCTCAGCGATCCTCTGACCCTGATTTTAGACACGCTCGGATTCGGGAGTCTGGAACCCCGGCGTTCGTGTCGTGATCCACGCAGTAAACGTTACAAACGAACGCAATTTCGGCGATTCGTTTAAGTAGATCTGGCAACTTCATTCACAGCCGTGTATGAATCGTATTTTATTTTTATATATTCACCCTGAAAAGATGCGGAGTTACTCGAGGAGTATTTCCAGGTGCCTCGGACGATGACTCGTGGGTGTTCACTGTAGTAAATGGTGGCAGAATATAACACCGCTTCCCAAACAGTGTGAAATTATTATATAACATCGTGAGATGGGCTTGATTTCTGACGTACACACGGTCCTCAGGTTCTCCTACACAACGCGGATGAAATTTAAAAAAAAACAAAACTCAATTTGCTCTCGTTCTTGATGATTGTCATCCATCTCGTAACGATTTGTCCTGACTGAGCTGGCTGTTGGGGAGAAAATCCCATACATTTAACATCTGATAGATAAAAACATTTATTTATATAATATAAATAAAGCCTACATGTGAACATTAATGAAATGTGTATATGTAAAAAAAAAAAAAATTTTAAATTAATTAATTGTGGAAAAAAACACAAAAATAAAGGAATAATAATAATTTTAAATAATCAAAATAATAATCATTTTAAAGCATGTGAAAATAAATAAACAGGACTTTTTTGGAGCGAAATAAAAACACATGCATTACACGTGAAAAAATAATATCTAAAAATATCTTCTTTTTTTATTTATTTATTTTTTCTTCCTCCCCAACTTGATGTTTGGATGATTATGTCTAGCAGAAAAGCGTGAGTTCATGTTGCTGCGTGTAGCTCGTAGTGTATGCAGGCCGCTGAATCTCTCTTAAGGATGAACAGAGGTGCATTATATAAACTCATTCTAGCTCATAAAACTCTGCGAGAACACTTTTTTTTTTTTCAGCATGCTGCAGAAAGTAATATTTTTGCGTCTTATTGCTAAAAGCCGAGTGATTCTGTGAGCTGTATCACTGCAGAGCCTTTTTTTTTTTTTTTTTTTTCCTCCAGGCAGAAAAACGATTAAAAAAAAGATCCGCTGCTTTTATAAATGCGTTCATCATGATGACCTCATATTTAAAAATAAATAAATAAATAAATAAATAAATAAAAACAACTAGATGTAGATCGTTAGTAGCGAAGGTACTGATCCGGGGTGAAGACTCATGCAACCAATAAATGTCTGCGTTTATTTTTTGTTTAAGTAAATTCTTTCTACGTATGATTTGGGAAACTTATTTGGATCGCTTTTGCGCATGTTAGCATTTACACCCTTCGATCGTGATATTTTTGCCCGTTGTTCCTGGCGGATTTGCTCGAGCTGTGTGAGATTGGATGCTGCAGATTCTCAGACTCTTTGAGGTCTGTGCCATCCTAACTCGTTCAGGTGTACCACTCTGCTACAGCTGAGGCGTTATGCTTTGGGTTGCTTTAAAATCTTTCCAATCTGGACCAAGTTTTCTTGTAGGCTTACGCTGTATTTGTCTCCATCCATCGTGGCTTCAACCCTGAGCAGTTTTCCAGTCCCTGATGATAAAAACCACCCACGCGACATCACGCTACCACCACCATGCTTTCCCGTACTGATCGCGCACACGCGAGTCAAATTGTCGACCGTACGCTCCCCGACATAATTCCTCACTCTAGAACCTTCCTGACTATAACACGTCCGTAGCTGAACACTACGCTGGCCCTTTAAATGTTGAAGGACTTTATTGTTGAGCTTTTTGATAGTACATAGAGAAGTGGTGACGTTTGAGGCCAGGGTGTGCAGTAAGCAGTTTTCCAGCTACATCCGCTCACTTCATCGCTTTAGTGCGGGACGCTGATGTGTCTTCGATGACGGTCAGTAACCGAATAAACCAACAAGTGCTACAGTGTGAGGTCTGAAATGAGACAGTACAGAAGGTAAACACTGCTATATTGACTCAGCCATGCTGTTGTGAAACTGGTGTTGAAGGTTTGATGTGTAAGAACCACGGTGAGGTGAGATGGATGGAGGGTTGATGGAGGGGTTCCCCAGGTGATTATAGTCCAGTTTTCTTTTGAACAGATATCATCTTCATTCCATTTACTCTACATCTCCAGTCCGTCCGTTTTCTTGCTGTTATTTCCTTCAGTTTGGCGGTTGTTGTGTGGGGAGAGAAATAAAAAAAAATAAAAAAATAAACAAACAGGACTCTGGCGAGTTCAGAGCAACAGTGTTTGTATTTGTGTGGGTTGTGCGTGTGGAGAGCATGGAGACAGTAATTTGGTGTTTACAGCTCTAAACCCCACTGGGCACACGGACGAATTTCATCTCTCCAATTTGCATTGAATGCCGGGTTCTCAGCAAATCATGGATCCATGTAAAGTCACCATGAAATCGACCTTTCGCCTCGTGCCTCAGCATTCGTTCCGGTCATGTGCACTCATCGTTTATAGCGTTGCACAGATAATGAACTTCAATCAGTACCCAGGAGAACCGTCCAGTGCATTTTTGCTCGGACGGGTTTTGTACAGCGTTAATGCGAGTCCACCACCAGGAAATGTTATCCCAAACAAATACAGTCAAAAAGTATTGAGGATATAAGGCTTATAGAGGATTCGTGGTGTCCATTTCAGGTGTTACTCTGAAGGCAATCATTTATACTGTGTGTTAAGAGTCGAGGTAGACGCATGGTCACCTTACATAAGGAAGGACCTAGGATTTTCTTGGCCCAGAGGCTGCTGTTTTTCCCGTTTCTAAACTCTTCAGCCTGGCACAATGTACACAAAAGTGTGTGCTTGGTCATCTAACTGTGACTGTTTCTCCAGATTCGGTTACTCAACCCAGCCCAACTGGTTACTTCCACCCGATAGGAGATTGATAAAAGGTGACTCATGGTCTGCTTCCGGTGCCACCTGATAAGTGCACAGCGAGAATTCATGTGACATCACTTGTGCATACACACAACAGCTTCTGGTGGCTATCATTCGTCAAGGCTTTCCAATCAGCTGCTAAAACCTTGTAAGGCCTTCTTGTCAGAGATTTTCCTTGTCCAAGCTCTCTGTGGAATTTATCATGGACCCTACAGTGTGTGATGGTAGCGTCATCATCTCGGTGGTGATTGGGCAATTCTGTAAAAAGTGTGGTCTTGAATCCCTTTCAAGAACCCTCACTGAGGTCCAGATGGTGGCGAACAGCTGTGGCAGGCCTTCCTAAAGTACTTGTGTGCTTGACCTCAGAGCACCAGCCAAGTCAAATGGCTAGATGTAGTAATCAAGAGCTCGGTTCCTACAATGGATACTTGCTTACTAACCTATTCACTTCATCTAAACCCCCGCCTCGGGGAGCTCACCGAGTACCAACCAAGAAAAACGTTGTTGCTTTGTAACGGGGGCGTCGGCCCAGGCAAGAAGCTCCGCCCATTCTACATCAGATCGTTCCAGTACTGTGAGGATCTATGCATGTGGAAGATCTTCCATATCTTGTTGGAGGCCATGCCTGTGCTGCAAGAACACTCCTCAAATCCTGCAAAGAAGGGGTTGCAGTATCTAGTTCTCGTTCTAGCTGGTTCAATTGTGACCGCCACGGACATCTTCGAGACCCTGATGATCGTTACCAGATTCTGGATTAGCTCCAGCCACAGTGCTTCTGGAAGGAGCCTCGTCCGCGTGTCTCACCACACCACTTTCTGAATGGAAAATTCCAGTTAAAAACTGGGAAAAAGGACCAGATGATGGGGTTTTTTTTTTTTTTCCTCAATCTTTCACTCTCCTCAGATTCACGTTCTTGGCTGACAGGAGCATAATCCGATGGAGTCGTCTACCGTTGTAGATCATCCACCTCGAGGTCTGACGTGTTGGCATTTTGAGATGGTTTTCGGTTCACCACTATTGACGTGAACATTAAATGGAAGCTCTTGACGTTTACCTACGTGATTTTGTGCCTTGTGCTACAGCCACATGAATGGATGATTTGGATAATTCCATGAGTTAGTAAGTGTACAGGTCTTCCCAATAATAGTTCGTAGTGCTCATTAAACTCTCGTTTCCCCATTTATTCCCAGTTACAGACACCTCAGTAGTTAATGTTAACTGACCTGAGAGAAGTTTCACTTTTGTTCTTGTGTAAATGGTCCTGTGTTTTTAAAAGGTCGCTCGTCTTTTGGAGGAGCGTACCACTCTTCTGAACGCCCCAGCCTGGGGTTGGGTGGGACTGTGGGGGGTGCTATTATAATAACTAATGATGCTTGCATGCTGACAGTTTATGGAAAAACACCATATTGAAGCTTTATAGGAGATTCCAGGCACAGTAGGCTTCAACAGAATGAGCAGTGCAGCCAACTATGAACATTTTATGTTGCAAACTTGAACATTAAAAGGCATCCCATCCCAAAATTTGGACTAATGTTACATGGAGATGTCGAAGAAAACGTTTCAAACCCAACTAAATTTATTCGCGCAACATTCACATTGAAGTGGTGGTGGTGGGGGGGTGCATTTAATAAAATTCTCCTTACTCAACTCTCACATGGCAGAGATGGCACATATTTGCATAAAAGCTTCTATCGAGCTGTCTGCATGCAAGTTTTTTTATTTTTATTATTATTATTATTCTTCATGAAGCTTCATTGTAGAGTATTAGATGAGTTCAAAGAGTAGAGTCATTTCTCCATGCACTGCTGAATGCATGACTGGACAAATGAAAAGGTGGTTAAAAGCTCGGTATCATTTTAATAAGGTTAACAGGAGTTGAATTAATTGCTGCCTCCTGCAATGCAGACCATCAAAATGATGCCCGGTAAGAATTAACAACAGACACATGCTGCTGCTGCTGCTGCTGCTTCTTCTCACATCGTGTTTACTGCTCAGTAAAGATGTCCGATTGACCCAAACCACCTTCTTGTTTTTTTTAAATTCTGTAAAATATATATCTATACATTCTTTTTCCTCAACTGAAGTCTTTTTTTTAGTTTTTCAGGTGATTGGCAATGTGGCATGTTGAACACGTTCAGCTGTCCTCACTTCTGAACTGCCGGATCTGCCCAGTCTAGTGTGTAATAGAGTTGTTGTGCAGACTAATACAGCGTTATTCAGCCATGCTTGAAGTGAAATGAAATTGGGTCATCGAGATTTGAAAGGCTCCAGAAAGCCATTAGGACAATATTTATCCCGTTTAACCTTTCATCACTTCATTTCGCCTGCAGGAAATCTCACTGGAGGAAAATCCAGTGTGCATGTATTCAGCTGTGGACTGTAGAGTGATGAGCGGGGTTCTCAGTGAGGCACTTCTCTATGAATAATGATTTAACGTACCCAGCCTTGAAGATCTCCGTCCTCCTCCTCCACCAGCTCGTCTCTCTCTACTGGCCTGATCACTAACCCGTCGCTGACCTTTCTTTACCTGCTTACTTCTCCATCCATCATTCTTCTACGCCCTTTCCCTGCTGCTCACTATCCTTCTCTCTCCACACGTCCTCTAATTGCCAGCTCTCCATCCATCCGTCCTCCTTTGTAGCCTGCTCGCTAGTTCTCCGTCCATCCGTCCTCCTCTGTAGCCTGCTCACTAACTCTCCGTCCATCCGTCCTCCTCTGTAGCCTGTCCACTAGTTCTCCGTCCATCCGTCCTCCTCTGTAGCCTGCCCACTAGCTCTCCGCCCATCCGTCCTCCTCTGTAGCCTGCCCACTAGCTCTCCGTCCATCCGTCCTCCTTTGTAGCCTGCCCACTAGCTCTCCGTCCACCCGTCCTCCTTTGTAGCCTGCTCACTAGCTCTCCATCCATCCTCCTTTGTAGCCTGCTCACTAGCTCTCCATCCATCCATCCTCCTTTGTAGCCTGCTCACTGGCTCTCGATCCATTCGTCCTCCTTTGTAGCCTGCTCACTAGCTCTCCGTCCATCCGTTCTCCTTTGTAGCCTGCTCACTAGCTCTCCATCCATCCGTCCTCCTTTGTAGCCTGCCCACTAGCTCTCCATCCATCCATCCTCCTTTGTAGCCTGCTCACTAGCTCTCCATCCATCCATCCTCCTTTGTAGCCTGCTCACTGGCTCTCGATCCATTCGTCCTCCTTTGTAGCCTGCTCACTAGCTCTCCAGTGTCCTGCTTTATGGACCTGCTCCCTATCTATTCATTCATCCTCATCTACTAGCCTCTTCCCAATCACTTCATCTGTCATCCTGGACTCCTTTCTCTCCTTTACCAGACTGACCAGAGTCCATCTGTCCCTCCATTCTTCCTTCATCTTCTATGTGACCTGCTCATTATTCCTCCATCCCATTACCTTCTTCCTTTCTTCCTCCTCACTCTCCCTCCATTCGTCCTCCTTGACCAGCTCGCTCATTATACCGTTAGACTTTTCTTCTCGATGTCCTCTTCTACCTGCTCATCATTTCTCCATCCTCCTCGATTGGCCTACTTGCTATCCTTTGATCCATCCTTCCTCCTTTGCTAGTCCACTGTCTGTCTTTCTGTCTTCTTCCTTCATTGGCCTGCTTCGTATCCCTCCATTCATCCTCATCTACTGAACTCTGCCCTAATCCCTCCATTTGTCCTCCTGGATATGTTTTTACATGACTTTACTTACCTCTACCAGCCTGCCCATTCTATCTTCATCTATTTCTCCTCTACATCCTCTTCCAACTGCTCTTTCTTCCTTCATCCATCCATCCATCCATCCATCCACCTCCTCCATGGTCTGCTTACTATTTCTTCCTCCATCCTCATCTATTTGCCTGCTTTCCATCCCTTTTCTTACCATCCAGCCTTCTTCCTCTACTTGCCAAGTCCATCCATCCTCTCCTACATTTCTGGCTCACTCTTTCTCTTTCCCTCCATCCTCCTCACCATTGTTCACTATTCCTCCATTCCATTCCTCATCTATAAACTTTAGCGACTGTTCTTTGGCACCTTTTTCTAGAACAACACGTTCCCTTAAAAACTTCCTGCTTCTAGCTGGAGAAACATCTCATTTTCCAAACTGGTTTCCAAAATCTATTTTTCCAGTACCCCCCCCCACCCCAGATCTTCCCCCCCCTCCTCCAAACCTAAATTGCAATTATTATCCTTCTACATGAATTTATATTTGTGATATTTTTCATGTATTATGAACTAAGTTACTATATTTATGTATAATCCATAGTGTGTGTTTAATGTTTCGTAAGAGACAGGCCTTGTTTGGATTGTGTGTGTGTGTGTGTGTGTGTGTGTGTGTGTCATGCTTATAAGTTTCCAGGAAATGCCGGAGCGACGGCAGAACGAGGAGCTTGAATCATAAAGCAGAGATGAAAGACATTCCGACTCTCGGGTTCTTATTAACGGAGCAAAGTGAGCCACTACATCTGGACTACAGTACACACTTCACATGGACAATATGTGTGTGTGTGTGTGTGTGTGTGTGTGTGTGTAGTAAAGAATGTATGAGAGCGGGAGGGGAGAGAAAGTGTGGAGTAGAGAGAAGGAGAAAAGAATGGGTAGAATTATAGCAGTAAGGGGGGTGAGACGAGAGAGAGAGAGACATGGTGAAGCAAAGAAAGAAACAGAGATACAGTTGGGTGCCAAAAAGTTTATGCACCCTTAGGTATCCATACTGGAGCAAAAAATGGTTTAGACTGTTGGAATGTTTGTATTTTTCCTTCCGAATGGGATCTAAATATTCCATCGTTTTATTCTGGAGCCGCTGAACAGATTTTTAAAATCTTCTCTAACTCTGAAACAGGACGTTTGAAGATTGCGTAAAGAGCGTGACCTTTCTCTAATCTTCAGCGTTCCCGTTTCGGCGAGCCCGTGCCCACTGTAGCCTGGGGGATGCGTTTCTGCTCACCACGGATGTAAAGAGCGGTTATTCGAGTTAGCGTAGCCTCGCTGTCCGGCCTTGTAACCTTGCTGTGTGTTTTTAGAAAACCTGACACTTTATTAGACACACTACTGTGTTCGCTCACGTTGTACAGTAGGCATACAGTACAATGAGCTGAGTTTTTAGTTCACGGCGTGTGTGTGTTCTGTAGCATTCAGTCAGTTTGCCGGATATTTTTGGCCCGTGGACTTTTCTTGACCCGGCAGTGCTGGGAAGGAAAAGAATTCAAGCAAGAGTGAGGGTGACTAACAGAAAACAAATGAGAAGAAGAAGGAAAACTGAGAGAGATGTGGGTCAAGAGGAAAGAGATAATCAGATGAAAGAGCTCAAACATGTGCTGTAGGTTTGTATAATTGAGTTCACGTCATCATGGTGCGAGTGTAAACCTACACACTCATCCCCCGTGTAGAGTAATCAGACCGGGGGAACCACGGCGTGACCCTCTCCCTTAGGAATGTCATTTTATTTAAATACACGCTTCCCAAACTTGCTGAGGATCTGAGAGCACTTCAGAGGATCAAATGCCGCATACCAGAGAGGGCTCCTGGTGAGAGACTCGCTTGTTTGTTTCGCTCCACACACACACACACACACACACACACACACACGCTGTTCCATCAGTGCTGTGTTAAGCTATCATGCCCTGCATCTGGAGATAATTCTCACTCGAACTTAGGACCTGTAGGAGACATCTCTATTTTTAATTTCGCACCTCTCCGTTAGTGGAAAATGGGGAAAAACTGTAAAAGCTCGTAAACCTCACTATGTTTCATACTGTACGTATTTCTGTTTCCAGCCTAGTCACATGACATTGGAGTTCCAGCTCCAAATCATGTTCCTATAGCCTCCACGGATCCGGTATTTTCTTCTGCACGATGTAATAGTTAGCGAATCCAATGAAACATGGATTGATGCTAAAGGCTCCCTCCAGGTCCTCCTTTTAATTCCTCCGTCATCTAGATCTAGACTCCAATTTTGTACCATGACCTGATATAGTACGGAGAACTACTGTACGTAGAACATGTGCTAAGTGGGTTTACATGAAAGAAAGGTTCATATACTAACTGTTTTCTACACTAAGCATTAAGCACGTTAGTGACCACGAGACACTTAACAAACCTCACCGAGCGTTCACGTGCCTCCAGTTGAACTCGGCGAGCGAACCCTGAGGTGAGCCGAATTGAACCCTTTTTACGACGGGATAGGAAATGATCCGCTTCAAAACGATTTATAATAATGAGCGCCGCTGATGCGTCATGAGATCTCGACACGAGACGTCTCCTCGACACCAAGATGAGCTTTGGAAGACAGAACCTTTTGTACGCACAAAGTTCAGACGTACACACCGTGTATATCCCGCTAGTCAGCGAGTCGAGTGGGTCACATGCGTAGACGTACGTGTCTTCAGACACAACTAACACGCAGCAAAAGAAGATAACTTGGTTATCAAGCGCAGTGACGTGTTGGAGCACACGGAGTTTTCTTTCCCCGGATTTTAACCTGCGATTATTTACGTGCTGAATGGCATGTTGGAGTAAAAAAAAAAAACAACAACAAAAAAACACTAAATATTAATGTACACGATGAGCGAAACTGAAGTGCAATAGTGTGCTGCCTGACCCAAAGCAGAATTCCTGTTAAGTTGATTATTATTATTATTATTATTATTATTATTATTATTATTAACAGTACATCCTACAGTGTTTGATTCCTTTTATAAAACCACAGCAATTTACCAATCGCTGCAGAAAAAAACCAACTGTTTCATACTTTTCATCCGTTTACAGTTAAACGTAACGTTCTTTCACCAACCGCTCTTCTTTTTTTTTTTTTTTAAGTTAAGACAAAAAAACAACAGCAGCTTGTCATGTGATCGAGAAAATGGAAAACCTCCATCTTGAAGATTTTTTTCAGATGGTGGAAAAACATACCGTCTGCTACAAAGTTCTGGCACCTTCCATAAACGCCTCCTTACAGGAAACGTATGTTTTGCTTCGTTTTTGTAATCCGTTTATTTTATGTGTCGGTGAGTTAGCCGTTGTTATGGAAACGATAGCGTATTCGAACGAGCGTGGTGAGATAAACACGAATGATTGGAATCGCAGCCGGAATCGCGGGATCCGACGCTGCCGGGGCGTGGAATCGAACGTCCCGCTGTTATCCGTCCCTCTGGGATTTCACGAGCGCATAAAAACGACTGCGAAATCGAGCAAAGTCTGCAACGTTCGGGGGTGGAGCTTGATTCGGGCCAGGACGCGTCATGTGACATCATGAGCACAGCTAAAACGTCTCATTTATTAGCAAACATCACTGCGAAACGCCGTGTGAAACTATTTCGTGCGATCTGCAATTTCGCCAATTCAAGGAGTTTTCCGCAAAAAAAAAAAAAAAAAGCACAAAAACTCTGCAAGTTGCACGGCAAGTTTTCGGAAAAAACAAAAAACGCATCAAAATCACAAAAAAAAACCCCTCTGCAAAATCCTGCATTATAATATAAATCATACATCATGTCAACCTTTTTTATTATTATTTTTTTTTCTTAAACTGGCGTTCGTGGCTTTTTCCCGTGCCTCTCCGAGGCAAGCGAGAAAACGACAGACGTTTAGAAACCTTCATCTCGTCGCTCTCTGAAGACGTTTAAGCGTTCTTTCCGAAAGCCTCGTGCTCTCCTGTATTCGTCCCTTAACACGGCTTGCAATAAAGAATCCAAATTAGCAGAGATGCAGCAAGTGACCCTGTGGAGGATCGTAAAACTTCCCGAACCCATTACAGCTTATTTTCAGGCTGTATGTGAGCACTAAAAGCCTCTCAGTAGACTTTCAATGACTTTTGTTGTGGGTTTTTTTTATTTATATATATATAACTATTTTGCAACTCTTAATGCTTTCTACTTAAAGCTGTGAATATTTCAACTTGAAAAGTACTATTGGTATTACCAAAAAAATTTCTACTTTCCTCAGGTACAGGTTTTATACATTTTCAGAACAATGCACAGTATCAAGACTCAAAACTATAGAGCAGGTTAAATATATATCTTTTTTTCTAAATACAGCAATTCATTTTGTTCCTGTTTCTAAAACTGGCACGTTCACTGTTTTTCATCAGGATTGCAGTTATGATGATTCACGTCACGTGATGTTTATTACCGTGTACACAGTGACTAGGATTGAGAAATGCGTTCGTGCTACTCTCCGGCATATGACGATAAATCAGACCTTTAAATGAAGTAACACGCAAGTGTGATTAACATTTAAACGTACACTCGTACCCAGAGTGACTTGGTGCTTTGCGTTGTCCATTGGGGAGGGGAAGCACATCCTCGTGCTAGTAAAAACAGGACAGGGTCTGAGGGCACATGACGTCTACTTTGTTTGGTTTGGACCTGTTAAACTTTATAGTTCATTTCATTTTGATACCCAAACCTGATGCCTTATCCAACCCAGATTGGAGGTCCTCGTCAGTCGTCCCCCCAGTGAACCATGGTTTGGTTGGGTAGAATTGCTACCCAATTCTGCTCGAGTTACACTGAAAAGACTTTCAAGAATAGAAATGGGTATAAAACGGCTCCAGAAGTATGTAGAGAAGCACCGGAAATTATTCTATGAAGGATCTAAAATATTGTTCAAGTGACCCGAACAACTATACCATTCTGCCTTTGCTCTGAGAAAATGCACTTGCATGTGAAAAACAAACAAACCAACCGTTAATAAAAGCCCACTCGTGCAAATAATTTGACGCTCTTAAAAATCGTTGCAATGTCGAATCAACCGAAGCAAACAAAATGGATTCATCTTTTAAAAAAAAAAAAAAAAAAATCGAACTCTGGTATGGATTTTTGTAAACAGCCTAGGTGTGAAATCAGCGTAAGATTACCAGCAGGCCAAAGCCGTTTAGAACCGTTATAAAATGGGTTGAATACAAGTCTCTCGAATAAAGAGGTTTACGGCTCACTCAGAGTGAAGCCGGGTCTTCGGTCTTTAAATGCAGGCAGGGGAAGTTCACACCATCTGGGTGCCATGACTGAGAAAAGTCTTAACTCGTATCTTTCTTGGATTGCGAAAGGTGGGGGGTCAAGTTGCTTGGGGCTTGAAGGGAAGCTGGAAGAGGGGGTTTGATAAGCGTCTGCCAGAAGGTACGGTATGAACCACTGTTATGGGCAGCAAGAAGAAGTGGAAGGAATGCAGCGATGGGGTGATGTGAGAAAACTGTACTCGGATCACTTGCAGAGGTCTGATCTGCCAGGAACCAGTTGCAATAGTCCAGTCTCAAGAAGACAAGGGACCAAACAAGCATCTGAGTGGCCTGTGTGCAGGAGAACTGGCTGAAACCTCTTGAGAATCCTACATGACCAAAGCAACACGCACAGACGATAATATTTGTTTGTCTTGAAGATTTCCTGCATTGCCAGGTAGAATTCTCCAAGGACACGGGGATGCATCTCCAGGGATATACAGCAGCTCTGACTTGCTGGGATTCAGTTTCAGGTGATGAGCTGAAATGAGTCTCTGAGGGAGTAAAGTAGAGGATGAGCTGCATAGAAGTGGAATTTGAAAACAAAAAAGTTGAGGATATTACCTCACTGAAAGAGCACAAGAAAAGAGGACTGAGTACTGTGCCTTGTGGGACCCAAGTAGGGAGTCTGAATGGAGCAGATGTGGATCTCCTCGATGTTATCGGATTTGACCATCTCTCCAGGTAGGAAGTAATCCCACCATCATGCTGAGACACTCAGTCTTGTTAGGATGGACAGGAGAGTCTTGTGATTGACCGTGTCAAATCCTGGTGAGAGCTCGAGAAGGAATTCCCCTCGGGGCGATCTCCCAAGGAGGACACGGTGTGAAACAACGGTGTGTTGAGTATTAGAGCACACGGTTCTCCTTATGAACGTGTTTTTTCTATTTTATTCATAGAACATGAACAAGTTGAAATTTGATTAGTCCAGTGCTGCTGGTGAACATGAAGGAATGTCGTCACTGATCAAATTCGGTTCTTTTACGTTTCGGCCCTTTGGGTTATTTAGACGTTTTCACGTGCGAATTTAAATTGAACACGGATGTGAGAATATCCGCGAGGTCTTACCCGACAAGAACGTGTGCTGTGTCCAGAAAATGATTCGGTTTCCTTTTACTGAGCTTTTAATGAACACTTTGGTCTTAATGGCGACTCGAAGCCAGAGATTTGTGATGTGACTCAGGGTTTTGTTCTTTGTTATTGTTCGGAGACGGAAGTGTTCAATCAAGCAGAACGAGCAGGAATCCCTCTGTGGTTAAGGGAAACACCTTTGAACCAGTGCGCGCGCACACATGCAGAAGCACATTCCATTCAATCTCATGTCTGGTAGACATGGAGCTGAGCCACGGTATGTGAACCGATGTATTCGTTTATTGGTCAGTCTGATTTACCTGCAGAAACTTGTAGCATTTACCTACAATTCTTTCTTCGTAGTGGTTCACACATATTTGGCCCCACCTGTAAGTTCATGAGGTAACCACACACACACACACACACACACACATCCAATCCCATTCCCACACTGCAATCCGATACCTTTTAAGCTCATCAGCTCTCCGACCCGGAGAGAGACAGAGAGCGTGTATTAGGTTTTGCTGGCCTGGTAATGCATGTCTACAGGTTGCGTGTGTTCCACGGATATAGGGTTACCTCCCAGTTTGACTTCGTCTTCTTTCATTTACGCCGCACGTCACTTGTCACCTTTCGGAAAGGAGACCTTTGACATGACGACGGTAGTCGAATCTGGAAACGTTAGCAGTCTTGCTGAGTGAACAGCTGTCGACAGAACGGTCTGTGGAGGAAAAAAGCCATTTTAAAAAACGGCTGCGCTCAAGAGTCTTGGAATTTGAACCCGCACATTTCTAGCTACTAGCGGAGAACCTTCACACTATTTGTTAGCTTGGATAGTGGACAAGGATGGTGGGCTGTTAGTGTAGATTTAAGGCGTACCTTTCCTTCGGGTCTTAAACTTCTCATTTATTGAAACACTGAGGAAGCGGTCGTCCGTAGCAGTTTAACGACCGCTTTCCCCCGTGCCGTGCTGCTGATCAGTGGGTCGGAACTGCTCTTTCTTATTTCCCATGATGCTAGGATCTTAAGAAGAGCGCGATTTCGACGTACTGTATACGCGGGTACGTAACGACTGCATCGTAAAGTCAAATCGGTGACGTGCAGTCATGTCATATGAAGCCTCGATGGATACGTGACTTAAAAGCAGATGTCTCAAAATGTCACGTCACGTCACGTCCTTCTTCTGTAGGTGGATCTGCTCTACATTAAGGGCCCGGCAGTTTCTGTAAATGAGCACGAGAGTGATCGAAGCTATGAAATCAAGGCTGCAAGATCTCCCACCATGTGCTTTGTTGGTAAACACACGGCTCATCCTTATCATTAGCACGTCTTGGACTTTGATCTTTGAATGCACAGATGGTGAGTATGCTGTAACTGTCATTATTAATGTAAATCACCTTATCTGCAGTGAACAAAGCGTTATTGTGGCGTTATCATTTTATGACCGCGTCTGCTTCTGTCTGTTTCCTGGTTCTGTCCTTCTCCTTCCACATCTTCCTCGGTAATCAGAGAGTGTTTGTTAACGCCGCCAACCACACTGTATATCAGTTGTCCTCATGGCCGACTGACTCTAACCCTAACTCTAGTCTATTATAGAGTGCACGCTTACAAACGTCACCGAAACAAACAGCTAGCATAACGGACGATTGACTGTACATCAAAGAAACTCAAACTTTCTTCCTTTGTACATGTGTATATATGCAATGTATGTAGGCTTGAATTCTATAATTTCATCCTTCTGGAAGAAAATGTGTTATGCTCAGAAAATGAAGAACAGATGCTCACACACACATTTGAACCCCATGTCTGTCTATCATAAAGGAGAAAGCAGGACACCTGAGTGGCACTAAAATGCAGTAAATGCGAACAGGCCTTTGTTCATTTGTGTAAATCACCTCTCCAGACGGAAGAATGCCGAGCTGTAATGTCTCTGTTATCGGGACGAGAGGATGTCTGGGATAAAGTATCACATTCAGGTACTTTTATAGTACTCTTACCATGATTAATCAGTTCGCCAGGACAGTTTAGGTGCCAGACGCTCGCTTCTTTAGTCTTTAGATTCGCACTGCAGAGATGAGTTCCCATATTATTTAGAATCTCCTGTTTGCAAATTCCTCTTCTTTTTTTTTCTTTTTTTTTCTTCCCCCTCAGTGATGTTAGCCAGATCTGCTGATGTGCTCTAGGACCCCAGTATGCCTCAAATACAAAATGAACAAAAAGCTAAACACGCTTGGTAACCATTCTGGACATCCAGAATGAGTTTTTCCTAAGACTGCTTTCAGATAAGTGTTTCGTGTTGGCGAGGCAATCGTTTTCCTGCGGCGAGAGCGGTACCGCTTTTACCCACATCAAATTTCCCACTTTGTGGCTCCGTTTCCAGCGAACTGAAATTTCAAGATTGGCACTAAGCTTTCAAACCACAGCCAATGAAACGAACTATTTATACGACGTGACGTGATACGAAGCGACTCGTTTTGTTAGAGCGACTGTGTGAGGATTTGAAAAACTATTTACTTAAGACTAGAACAAACAGGGTGCGACTAATAAATATTCAGCTGACCAAACACAGGGCGAGTTGCTCAGTCAGGGTAAGTTATTTTCCAGCTTTCCTATTAATCGATCAGTAATCGATTGCTGTTCTGTTATTGCCCTCGTCTGCAATGTAGCACTAGTAGTGGTAGTTCAGAAACTCTTTCTTTTCTACCCACGCGTACCAGATGGCCTGTGTATTGGTAGCTGGCTGGACTAAGCTGGATTTTTCAGAGGGCATTATGGGTCAGATATGGAAAAAATGCTCTGGTGAAGTCTAAATACAAGTTAATACAGTATGAGGACAAACCAAGCCTTTTTATTTACTTGTTTGTTTGTTTGTTTGTTTAATAGAACTTATGGAAGAACCCACGAGAAAATATTACACGTGTTTGATACTTTTGGCTTTCCATACTTTTGGCAGCACTTCTGTACTGTCGTGAAAACACCTACATCCACACGCAGCATGCAGTAGAAAAAGGGGGCGGAGACAGAACCGCGCTCTAGGCTCTGTGATTGGTTAGGAGCCGTGTATAAAAAGCCGGCGCTCCTCTCAGCGCACGAGCTCCGAGTAGAGTTGGAGTGAGTGACGGATGTTTCTGGTGAATTCTGAACGCGTTTAACGAACTCTGAGGCGCTTCTTCGAATTGTAAAATAAAAAGAAATTAACAAATGAAGGAAAGAAGGTCGTGCCAGAAGTCGTCCTTTCAGCCAGGAATGGACGCGAGTCAGAACGTTAAGTGTAAGATAGTGGTGGTGGGGGACAGTCAGTGTGGCAAGACGGCTTTACTTCACGTTTTCGCTAAGGACTGTTTCCCTGAGGTGAGTAAATAATGAGCTGTAACGACGTGTAAACTGTTTAAAAATGATAGAAACCGTTGTTGTCTTTTTTTATATCGTGAATAAATTTGTCTTTCATGTGTAGAACTATGTGCCCACCGTGTTTGAGAATTACACAGCGAGTTTTGAGATTGACTCCCAGAGGATTGAGCTCAGTCTGTGGGACACTTCAGGTAAGAAGAGTTCATCTGTTAACACACACACACACATACTCACTCTTTCTCTCTCTCTCTCTCTCTCTCTCTCTCTCTCTCTCTCTCTCTCTCTATATATATATATATATATATCAACGAATATCATAATATACATGAATGAACCACTGGGCTATTAGTTTATATTGTTCAGAGCTTGTTTTTTTTGTGTTTTTTTTTTTTTTTTACACACCTCACACTCTTGAAAACATTAAAGAGGAACATTCCAGAAGGAAAGAAAAAAAAAAAGGTGGGGGTGCCAATATTAAAAACAACGTTATGCAATACGTGTTAAACAAACAACACCATACTCACTGGGAGCTGTTTGTTTCCTTACAGCGTTCTCCACGTTAAAGGGGTAGTGCTGACGTGACGTAACGCACCACGGCGTTTACACGGTTAACGGCGAACACGCGCTGTTTGTTTATTCGTCACTCGGTTATCACCACGAGTCCGGTTTATTTGTTCATTTCAAGGCGTCTTTGCATGAGGACGTGAAAGCGTGAGGGGACTGACCCCGATGACCCCGGCGTGTTTGGATGGACGTCTCGGAGAAGGAGGAGTACTTCGTGACGGACGGTCTGGTTTTTCGTGGCGTTCGACGACAAAGCTCGTGTGGTGCCAGGTGCTTTTTTTTTTTTATTTTAATTAAAATCTCCGAGTCCGCAACGTGACGCGAGACGGAGCGGACAGAAACATCTTCACATCAAGCTCACTTTGAAGAGGGCTTTCTGG
Organism: Ictalurus furcatus; assembly: GCF_023375685.1. NCBI lineage: Eukaryota > Metazoa > Chordata > Actinopteri > Siluriformes > Ictaluridae > Ictalurus > Ictalurus furcatus. The sequence goes on from NC_071281.1 coordinate 1,738,652, forward strand.
ACGATCCCTGGTCACGACGGTCGTGTTCTTTAATCGTTCGAGTCCGGAGCACGCGAACGATCGAACACGGCGTGTTAACGAGTTCAGCTGAGATTACATCGCGATCGCCTCATACGCGGTGATCAGTAATAATCTGTTTAAATCGTATGACCGGGTTTACAGGATGGATAGTTTTTATTTATTTATTTTTTAATAAACAGCGGGACGGTACGTTTTTACTTTAACATCGCGTGTACTTGCTTGTATTTCTAACGAGAGCTACTTGGATGTTTTTACTGCGGTCACTTACACAAATGCAGGAACAGCTGATCCTGCGCCCTCACCCAACCCACCATGTTCTCACACACACACACACACACACGAACCCACCACGCCCTTCTGTGGAAACGCTGAGACATGGTGCTGATGTGCTCGCTAGCGAGTGTGGAGTGACCTGAAAGAGCTGCACCGTCTCCTGAGACTCCACAAAGCACCGGTAATGGGGTTGTTTTGTTCCAGGAGCGTGTTGATTGATTTACGTGCGGTAACGTTGTGCTACCTGGGAGGCGCCCGTCTCCGTGTCTCGGTTTGGGTAGTGTGCTCGGTCCCGCGGTCTGGAAGCAATTACCCCGCTCCCGCCGTCCTGTTTCTCTTCCAACGAGAAGGAAAAGTCTGGAGGAATTTGGCATGAACTGCTCTGGGTAACTTCTACAGGATTGCGGTTCTTTATGTGACGCGTCCGTCTAGGCCGAGTGTGCGTGTGCCTTTCGCATCGTGAGTGTACGTTGATACGGAGAGCGAGAGAGAGAGCGCCAGGAAGAGAAAAGGTTCGATGGGACAGGGGGCAGACGTAAACGTGTCGATGAGCGTGTCGAGAGTACCACGTCGCACGATTACGCAGTTCTGGACTGTCTGAGGATTTATCACGGGGTTTAATTCGGGACGGGGAAGTACGTTTAAACGTCGTGTTCTTTACAGAGTAGGTATTGATGGAACAGCAAACAAATTGCAATAATTAGTTTTATTATTAGTTTTAATTCGCCTGTTGTGTTTTTTTAAATCTATCTATAAAACAAGTCTACCTCTTATTTATTTATTTATTTATTTATTTCTCCCGATAGCATCACGTGTTATATCGAAACTCTAATTTGAACCCTTTATAGTTCCACATAACGGGACGTCGTTATGCAGCTCTATCGCTTGCGTTATAGCAGCTATAAACAGTCGTGGGTTGGTTTGTTGTTGTTTCATTTTTCCTGCTCTCTTTTGAAGTGAACACGACAAGGCTTTTCACTTTTTTACACGAACGCAGCTTTTCATGTTCTTCAAGAAACCGGAAAGCCGAAGGAACCTCTAACGGACACCTTCTGACCGATCGGATTCAGGAGTTCCGCAGAATTCATGGTGCAGATGTATTAATGAGCATTTGTTTTTAGGAGACCTGTATACAAGAACAGCTTTTAACTAAATTAATGACGAGTTTTCTTCTGGCTGTTGTCATGACCGCAGTTTTGTTGGGTCACATAATAAGACGTTTTCCTGATTGTACGTCGTCATGAATGCTTTGTTGTTGGTACCATTTACTCCAATTCGTGCCTGGATGCCCCTCTTTTGACTGGAATCTTTCATTGTGTCGCTCTGTGTTTATCTGGAGTAGGCAGTACGTCAGGCTCTGCTTGTCTTCTTGGTTTTTTATTGTTTATTTTTTTATTTTTGTCATATGTGAAAAGACAGAAGAAGAGGGATGGCTGTAACTTCCCCGTTTGGCGTGCCATTAGTGATCCTTTACATCACTAAGCTTGTCTGATTGATTGACAGTTTTGTGTGTGTGTGTGTGTGTGTGTGTAGAAAGCTAAAGTGCACCTATTATGGTTTTGAAACGTGCCTAATTTTGTTTTAAAGGTTAAACACTTTAACGTGCTCATAATTTAACCTGCAGCATTACCTTTTTCCCCCCAGTGTCACAAATGACTCGTTAAAGGATTCGTTCTAGACTCCTCCTATCGGAGAGTATACTCTGCTCTGATTGGTCTGACGTCCCAGTCTGTTGTGATCGGTCTAACGCTGTCAGCGAGCAGCCGATGAAGACCAGAGGCGGGGCTTTTTGTTACAAACCTACGAAGGCTAGAACAGGAAGTGAGTCTGGAATCACGAACGACTCGTTTCAGCTGTTCAGAACCGATTCCTTCGTCTGGAAGTCGATAACGCCGTTTGTCGTGCGCTTTGATTTTTGAAACTTGGCAGTCTTTTTACTTTCAGGAACAGCTTCATATAGAACACACTACATGAAAGGTAATGTTTGAAAAACAATAATAGGTGCACTTTAAGTTAATGTCATGTTCTGTCCAGGCTTGTGCGAAACTCTCGACTATCAGGCCTGTTATTGTAGTTACAGCTTAGCCAAATGACACCCAAACTGTGTGTAAGACTGAGGTGTGTGTTATTCCTGCACAAGACAAAAGAGTGAAATCAGCACCATTTTAAATTCACCCCCCCCCCCCCCCCCCCAATGATGAAGGGTATCAGCCCCTACTGTCAAAAAGCCCAGGGGCTAATCATCCAGACTTTGAAGAGTTCCTCTCCAGCAGCAGCACTAATCAATACACACACACACACACACACGTGCGTCCTGCTGGGTCGTGTACTGATCTGCCTTTTGCCTTTGTGTTATCTGAGGGCCAGATAATGAGCTCGAGCAGGCAGTAGGGTCCTCATTAAGGCTTTAAGCTCAGCCATTTGGTGCGACCACGCGTGCAGCCTGACACACTTTCATTTCACAATGCCTCAGTTTGGCTTGCTGCCTTTTAGTAAGAGCATCCGAGGAAGTATTTAAACGGCGCTTTCATTTACACTCCGATCGTGCCGACGGCGCTCGTGAGGGTTCGACCCGACCTGAACTTCCCGAGCCTGTGATAGGACTCGTTTTATTACTGTAAGGAAGAGAAGTTGACGAAAGACGGCTGTCTTGAGATCTCACGTTTTGGCCAAAGTGTTGCTGCCGACGTCCCTCCTCGGCGAAAGGGGTCGGATATAATCGAGCATTTTGCAAGTAAGCGAACGTCACGTGTCCTGCTACGTAGAGCTATTAAACGTCTAGACGTGTTTACTTGGGTTTTGTAAGCCATCATTAAAAGAATAGACGGGCGTAATGATGTGTGCATATCCACACGTTTAAAAAACCTAATCTCAGGTACGCAGACAGGACCTCGCCTGTTCCTGTTCCTCACGTCTCTGATCCAGACCCTCATGCCGTACATTCCACAGACGAACGCTCGCTACAATGCGCCCCTTTGTGTGAAGAAGCTCGGGGGGTCATATGAAGGCTTATTTCCGTTGAGAGGATTAATACCTCGTTGGTTTGCCTGAACGGAAATCGGATTGGAGCAGCTCCTGCATACTTGCGGCGTTCCAACAAATTCTTTTCTCTCTCTCGCTCTCTCTTTTTCTTTCTTTCTTTTATTTTTTTCTTGTACATGTTTTCACTAGAATATCAGCCTGTGAAGCCTGAAGATGTTCAGATGTTTCGTATGGGTTTTTTTTTTAAGCTTTTGAAATGATATCTTGGAATGGAAATACATGTGTTCACTGTGATTTTCCACAGGTGTCTGTCAGCTATATATACTCTTATAAACACACACACACACACACACACACACATACACAGAGCAGCTGGACATTCCTGAGAGCGGGATTACGAGAAAGGTTCCATGTGTGTGCAAGATGGATATATATGGTCTTGGGTACAGCTGTGTGTGTGTGTGTGTGTGTGTGTGTGTGTGTGAGAGAGAGAGAGCAGAGGTACATGTCCTGAGGCTAGTTGTAACCTGAGTTAATGAGATGCTGCAGTGAGTGTTGGGAGCGAAGGGATTTCCTCTAGACCGGCATGTTATGTAAAGGTCACATTAATGCATGTTTAACGTAAGCGTGCGCTGCACATGCCTAAACCCAGACCTGATACGTGTTCTCCTTACACAGTACAGCATCTCGGTTGTACTTGAATAAAGAAAATCGACCAAACGGAGAGTTTGGAAAATTTTAAACCACCCAGAAGTCGCTTGAATGCTGCTTCCTGACTCCTGCTAGTAGACACTAGGAGACTCTTTATCTCTGCCTGGGGTTTACACGGATTAGAAAGACTTTGAGCAGGATTGGGAAATATTTAAGGTTGGGGGGGGGGGGGCGTGCGGGTAGTGAGGTTGCGGTTTTGTTTCTTCCTTTCCTCGTACCGCTTGAAAAGCAGCAGAAGGAAGTGCAGAGTAACCTCTCGGTTTACAACCTTCAGGATCCCGAAGGTTGCGGTCGGAAAAGTGTACAGAAGACGATCAGACTCCATATCCTGTGGGCGGAGCTTCAGAGGCTGAGACTAGGATAAAGCGGCTTCCCTTTCAGACCCCTTATTGATCACACTCCTTGTGTTCGCCTCCTCCACCCCCGTGTGTGTGTGTGTGTGTGTGGGGAGGGGGGGCGTTGAGAACAGACCTCCCATGTATCACGCCAGACACAGAAACGAAATTCTCCACGTTCTTGTCTGAGAGCTGTACACGTGGGAAGCAGAAAACCCCTGCACCCGAAGGATTTCGACGGGGCGGGATCACTACGTATCATTCTCACTGAAAAGTGTTCAGTTATTTCATTAAACGTAAACCTCACGCTTTTTCATTTTGGATACTAAATCCAGAGCACCAGCAAGGTGGCTTGTTTGCAGTAGCACGTGGTTATAATTGGGAAAGGATGGTGTTTTTTTTTTTTTGTTTGTTTGTTTTTTGGTTTTTTTTAAGCAGCGTTTATCCCCTGAGTCTTAATCTCGTACACACTCCTTATCCCAGTTCTCTCTAACCAGATTCACACCGCTGCAAAAGAAGCATTATCAGAGGATTTCAAAAAGCGTCCCTTATTAACCAACACTGACCTAAAACCCAGAGTACACTCGTATATTAACAATGAACGGCAAACTGAGAGGGACCGACACACCATGAACATCCTCCATGAAATCAGCCCTGTCGTTGTTTAATTCCCCTAGAGTGTGTGTGTGTGTGTGTGTGTGTGTGTGTGTGTGTGTGTGTGTAGGCTCAACTCTGGCGTCCTGTTTTGTGTTCCAGGCTCCCCGTACTACGATAACGTGAGGCCGCTGTCGTACCCCGACTCGGACGCCGTCATCATCTGCTTCGACGTCAGCCGGCCGGAAACGCTGGACAGTGTCCTTAAAAAGGTTTGTGCCATTTTATTTTATTTAATGTGACAATATAAACAGTGTATAGTGAACACACGACCGTGAGCGTAGAGGGTCTGTTCGTTTCACTCGCTGTTTCACCTGAACACGACCGTGAGAGTTCTGGAACGTTCGAGCGCCCTGGGAAAGTAAAGTCAGTAACCGCAAAAAAAAAAAAAAAAGAAGAATCTGCGGTTTAAAACCGTTTCCCGTCCAAACAGAGGACACCGAATCCCAGGAAAACACCCGGAGCAGGGATGTGGAGAGCAGGCCCACATGGCTTTTTGTTCCGAGAAGGAGAAACCGATCCCGGGTCTGAGTAAAAACGGGACTTTCAGGCTGCTTTTGAGCAAAAAGGATCATGGGAAAGGGAGCGAGGAAGGCGCTCGCGTTCCTGAGGGAACAATCGGCCGTGTGTGTGTGTGTGTCCTAGTGAACCGGATCCTGGTGACCGCAGTGGAGATAAACGCTGCAGCATTGCATTATCGGAGATTAAGCCCTCCGGTTTACACACACACACACACACACACACACACACACACACACACACACACACTCTCTCTCTCTCTCTCCAGCTTGTCCTGTGTCTGTTGGGGAAAGGAATGTGGATCACCTGTGAGACTGAAAGCCGAGAGATCAAGAGATAGACTCGACGAGGGATTTAAGAGCTGCCTGCTGAGAGACGGGGAAGAATGTAGATTAGAGCAGGAGAGGGTTCGAATAAAACGGAAGAGAATTCGTAACGAAGCTCCAGGGGAAAGGCTTTTACAGCTGTTCCTCCGGGTCTCTGTAGATTTTCTGGTTTGATTAGCGCTCATGGTATACTCCTCTTCTCTTCTCTCCTCTGTTAGTGGAAAGGAGAGATCCAGGAGTTCTGCCCCAACACGAAGATGCTGCTGGTCGGCTGCAAGTCGGACCTGAGAACTGATCTCAACACGTTAGTGGAGCTGTCCAATCACAGACAGATGCCAGTGTCGTACGATCAGGTGAGGCACCAGGTTTTGTCCCCCCCCCCCCCCCCCCTTCAGGACTTTGAAATATTTGGATGGAATAATGACCATCTCTTCTCTCTCTCTCAGGGTTCGGCGATGGCGAAACAGATCTCGGCTCCGTACATCGAGTGTTCAGCGCTGCAGTCGGAGAACAGCGTGCGGGACATTTTCCACGTGGCCACGCTCGCTTGCGTCAACAAGAACAACAAAACTGTCAAACGCGGTAAATCCGCGCGCTCGGCCAAGCGCATCTCGCACATGCCGTCCAGCAGGCCTGACCTGGCTGCCGTGGCGACGGACTTCCGCAAGGACAAAGCCAAGAGCTGTACAGTCATGTGAATCTTGTCTAAAGTGAGAAAGGCATTCTGGGAGATGCGGGTGGAGAAACGGCAGGAGAAATGGGATAACCATACAAGTGGGGATGGTTTTTAAAAATAAATAAATAAATAAATAAATAAATAAATAGAAAGGAGAAAGAGGTTTAAAAGAGGATCAGTGAAGGAGAGACTCTCTTACTGTCCTGGTTTTTAATGCTGTATGCAGCAGTCATTCCACTTCCTGTAACCTGACGGCAAGTCATGCTTCGCCCGTTTCCCCCCCTTACCACGTCCCCTCAGAGGAAGTGCACTCCCTCTAACCCAACAAGAGGCCGTGCTTCCGGATCCCTAAAGAAACGCACTTCCTGACAGGAAGCGAAACAGGAACTTGTGGCTTCAGCAGAAAATACAAGGAGGACTTGGCATCCGAGTCGGACTGTCCGATCTGAGACATGTCTCATCTTTACTCTGTCTTTTTATTTTATTAGCAAGAGAGGACACTAGGTTGAGGTGTATAACCAGCTGAGAGAGACAGACGGGGGGGGGGGGGGCGAGTTCGAGGAAGGAAGCTGAATCTCGGAATGTGTGAAATGTTTGCAGAAGAGAAACAACGATCACTGTGCTTTTGATTCACTTCTTTCTTTTTTTTTCATGGCTGCTTATCCAGATGTTTGCTCTCGTTATAGCTGAGCTCAGCTAAACCTCTTGAGCATATGTGGTCACCATGGATACACCACTTCTACAACCCGTCTTTAGCCATTTTATATATATATATATATATATACACACACGCACGCACTACCGGTCAAAAGTTTAGACACTCATTCTTTATTTATTTTTTTCCTCCGCATTTTAGAATAATAATAAAAGTGATCAAAACTCTGGAGTAAAACAAATGGAACTATGGGAATTATGTTGTGATTAAAAAAATAAATAAATAAATAAATCTAAATAATTTAATATTTAATCATCTTCACAGTCGACGCCCTTTTAGCCGCGAATTTCCAGAAATGTATTGTTGGCGTTTTCTGGAGCGATTTCTTGAGGAATTCCCCCGAGACGCTTTTGAAACAGTATTAAAGGAGTTCACACCGACGCTGGACTCCGAGTCGTCCGTTTAAAAAATATATTATTTTTGTAAATAAAATGTTCGTTTTCTGATGAAGGAAATGAACACGTCGGCACGATTATATCTTTAACCTACGACACTGATTTCAAACGTTTAATCTCACGCCTCCAGATCAAACGCTTTTTAACATCATGAGAAGCAGTTCAGTCGAGCGTCCACAAACTTTTGTCCAGTGGAGTGTGTGTGCATCCTGGTGAATTATTAAAAGGCTCCTAGCCGCACAGACGGGGTCTGGATGGGTGGAAGGGTTACTGTGGAGCTCCTGTTAAACCTGTTAAGTAAGCGAGCGGTCCTCACGTCCTGTCTTGGGAACGGAACGCAGGGGGTCGTATACCAGAGGCGTGTCTCTGTTGCCGTGTTTGTCGAAGACTACAGTTATTCCAGCTTCAGTTGGTGCGGATTTACACAGCTGCCATTTTGTTTTGTGTCTTAATGTTATACCGAGTTGAGAACTTATGCAGATTTTGTTCTAATGAGGCGACGTGATTTAAAAGCCATGCGACTGATGATATAGAATCACAGAACTGTCGTTGATTGTTTTCCTGTAACCGCGAACCCCCAGATATTTTAAATTTTTTTATTTATTCCTTATTTAAAACGCATTTAAACAGAACTAACACCAGCTCGGCTGATACCTGGAACTTACCCAGAAGGCCACGCGGGAGCGGATTCAGGTATCGTGCGAGCCTGGCGGTTCTGATGAGGAGTGACGCTGTATATTAACCCGACATCACGGGGGAAAACGTTGCTTTTTAACCCGTTTTGCGAGTGTGAGGCGTGTGGAGAGCGAGCCAGCCCGGAGTCCGTGTGAGCGTTTTGTTTGTACTCGGCGTTACACTATGCAGATGATTGATGAAGCGATGGAGGAGGGAGGTTAAGCGGAAGACTTTGAGCGCTACAGAAAGAGAAAGTGGACCCGGTTTAAAACCAGTGGTTTGGGGGGATTTTGGAGCGCCGCGTACGTTGCAGGTCAGTATTTGCACTTTTGCGTTTGATCTTTTACAAAAAAAAAATATCTTATGCATTTCCTGTCTTTAATTTAAGACCTTTCGGCAGTTTTCACGTCTGTTCACGTAGGCAGTATTAACGTCTCCTCTTTCTGTTTGTGTTCGACTGTGTCGTTGCTGTAAAACTAGGCGGACTGTTCTATTTTCTTCAAATCCACCAGTACGTCCTGTTGATGTCTGCTTTAATATTTATTGAATTGTTCTGTTTTGCGCTAATGATGAATGTAAAAACAGATTAAAAGCATTTTGATATGAAGTGATGACGGTTTTGCTTTATTTACTCCCCCACCCCGTTGGTTAAGGATGTTGCAGCATAACAAATGCTCATACGGTATCAGGTGACCATACGGACCAAGCGACATGTGACCCAGACGATGAGCGATAACTCGTGCTAACCCACTGGATTCCCGTCATGTGAAGAAACGTTTACGCGCTGTACGACGACGATGTTTCGAAAACGTTGAAGTGATTCGGTTCACTACTCGAATATCGCTTTTAACAGAATCCACGGGCTGGGCCGATATGACGGAAATATCATGTCCCATACTTCAGGGCATTTCTACACTGCACCGTTATATCATGATGTATAATTTAGCCAACAAATTATCTGTGAAACTGTAGTAAAAGAAACAAGTTCGGTTTGACGAGTTTGACGCGCCCGGCCCGCGTCCCGAAACGGCTTTAGAGATATCCGGAGATGCGAGTTTAATTCGGATTTTAACGACGATTTCATCATGAGCGAGCAAGCCGGAGCCGACGTGACGACGAAACCTCCAGAGGAACCGAGCTTTCTTCTCTTTCTCTTCTTAAACCCGTCCGAAGTGTGTGTTCAAAGGAGCTCCTGGAGTACGAGCAGCGAACTGTAGTCATGAACTGTTCTGCGATCGAGACCTCGAGTGTGAACTCTTCTTAGAGGAAGGGACGCATCCACGGCCATCTGAACTCAGCTTAATCGAAACGCGTGAGCAAGCAGAGACGCGGTGAAGAGAACGGTAAGGGAACGAGTCGGCCGTTATTCCCCTCGGGTGAAAGATGAAACCGGATCTGAGGTCTTTCAGTGGTCGTACCAAGGGGTTAAGCAGAGTAGTGTGTGTGTGTGTGTGTGTGTGTGAGAGAGAGATCGATATCCATGAAGTCTGTATATTAAGTATTAAAGGGTAGAAATGAAGATGTCCGTCGAACGTGATGAAAGTACGTTCAGCGCTGCAGGAAGGAACGAACTCCGTGGGGTGTACTGATGCATGCGCACATAGCGCTGAAGATCTGCTAAAGGATGGGTGGTGTAACCTCATGTCTCACACACACACACACACACACTCTCTTTAACACCTGTTGTGTGCAAGGGAAATGAAATCATGTCTATACAGCTGAACACACACACACACACACACACACACAAATAGGCCAGAGGATGTAACTGAATTAACGGGGATGTTTCTCATGGTGTGTGATGTCATGTTTTGTGTGTGTGTGTGTGTGTGTGTGTGTGTGTGTGTGTGTGTGTGTGTTTCTGACCTCTGGGATCAATGGGTTTGAGTGCACAACTTTTCTCTCGTCACAGACCTGACCTTGTAAAATGGATCTGCGGTGTCGTTTAAACCCGATCCGTCTGCTGCAGCGGCGCTTTACCTCCCGAGTTCCCTCTCGGCTTTCGTTTTTGGAACTTCCACTGCACGCCGTGAAGTCCCAGTGTGAACCGGGTCCCAGGATTTTCTCACAGCTCCAGGGTCCCCGGTTTAATGTGTTTGAATGTGTATGATGTGCGTGTCATCGACTGCTCTATCGCTCTACAAAACAGGAAAAACCAGACTATTCAGGAAACGCTGTTTTCAAAGACGCTCCGGATCCATGGATACGAGGTTAGACGCGAGCCGGTTCTGCGTGTGATACGACCGCGACGCTTCGAACTTGAGGTAACGTAACAGGACTTGGGATTTAAAAAAAAAAAAATTCTACCAAAAACACCGACAGAGTAGTTCAAAGCCGCAACCACGTCGTGGAAGTCCGGGGAAAGACGAAACTTTAGCGTGTTGAAGAAACTGAGATCGGTGTATAAAACAAAACTGCAATTCGAACAGTTGGAGAATCGATGAATCGATCCGTCCGTCTGTCTGTCCGTCTGTCTGTCTGTTCTACTGTCCCTCAGATCCAACAAGAAGTTGTTTGTGGAGACGGAAAACGAACCGTATAAAGCTCATAAATGTTTATGCTGAGACTCGAGGAGACATGGTTCCTCTCTTCCGAGACATGCGTACACACACACACACACACACACACACACACACACGAAGACAAAAGGCCGGGTCGATATCTGTCGTCTGGGGCGCTTTGTGCCTCGGATCTTCCCGCTGGGACGATCAGTCACGCACAGCTGCAGAGCAGAGCGTCTTAAAGCTACTGCAGGGAAAACCTGGACGGAGTAGGTGTACGTAAGTTGTGTCCCAGACGCCCGATACACAGCCAGGACCTTTCTTTATATGAGCACACACGCAAACCTTTAGCAGGAAACAGGAAGAGAGATACGTACTGTATCTGCATCTATCTGTTTATCTGTCTTTCTTTCAGTGCTTCTGACTTTTTTTTTTTTTGGTCTCTTGTCCTCCTGTCTGTCCATCCACGTATCGTCCCTCGGTATATCTGTCGGCCCACCTACACGACTCCCCGTCTGCCGTCCTCTCTGTCTGTCGTTCTTGCGTTGTCCATCTGTCCCTGCGTGTTTGCGTCTCGCCCCGTCCGTCCTCTCCTCGGTGTTACGCGTATATCACGTCACGCTAGAAACGATCTCGTTAATCGTCTGTAAGAAACGTCCGAGCTTCGAGGGCTCGTTTGGATGCCTCTGTGTTTACCGGGTGTTCCGTATTTGTTCGTATTAAACGCGACACTGGTGCGCTTGTAGGAGAGCGGCCTGCAGTTCCATTCAGGCTGCTGTTCTCCAGCTCAGCTTCCCATATGGTACTGCCCGTGTTCCCCGTCTCCGACACACACACACACACACACACACACACACACACACACAGTCAGAACCAGTCAGCTCGTCGTATCAGTCATTTCCTTTCACTTTGCCATCTGCTTGTGTGTGCACACCCTTTCTTCTTCTCTCACAGACACTCGTTTGTTCATTCCTCCATTCACCGATTTCATTTTCGGTCGTTATCGACGCGGCTCCGTCTCTGACCCCGGACCGGAGGCCGTGTGTTTGAACCGACATTCAAACCCGAATTCATGCCATTTAATTATCACACCAAAAAAAATCATTATTAAAAAAAAAGACCTAAAAAGCTAAATTTGGTTACAGTAAACCTCCCCTTTAATTATGAGTCGTCTCTAAGTGCGGTCATGTCCTTGCTTGACTGGAGCTTTTAAACGGGATTTTTAGCCTTTCAAACCTTTCGAGTGGCCGGGTTTTACATTTATAAGCCTGTTTATGAGTAAAAAAAGCAAACAAACAAACGGAGTCTGTCAGATTAGCTCATGTTAGCTAACTTGTTAGCATTCACTGTCAACTTTAGGTTAGCTCATGTTAGCTAACTTGTTAGCATTCAATGTTCGCTAGCAAGCAAAGCTCAGCAAACCCTATTGAATTTATTTTTGCTCTGTTTTAACAACGTGTGTGGGCCCATCAATCAGCAGGAGAGGAAGAGGGGGGCGGGCCTTCAGAACACACACACACACACACACACACACACACACACACACACAAAAAGATAGATAGTGACAAAGTTTGCAGATGAGGCAGAGGACTTGTCTCCTCCTGAATCCCCAGGGCTAAATGGAGACACAATAGATAGCGGTGCAGGTCCTACACCCTGTCTATTTGAATCGTTAGCCCCTGGCGTGACTATGGAGGAAAACAGAACAAGACCGGAGACAGCGCGGATGAGAGGAGTGTCGGAATGCTAGTTAGCTAATAGACTCGAGCTTTTCGTGAATAAAAGGTGATGGCTCTATCCCGTCAACGCGGACCCTCGTCGTGTAGTTTTACATGCCCTGGCCCTCGGAGCTTTAGCGGTTTAATTCACTCAAAAAGCAAGTAAAAGCGTCACGGTTAAAATTAGACACGTCTCATCTGAAGGGATGGAAAAGTCCTCGGGACCGAGTACCGCATCATCGCGGAGACGCAAACTGCTTTCATGAGCAAGTCTGAAATCCATCTTTCTCCAATTCTCACAGCTCTAAACACACTGGAACTCTTGCACCACTAACGAACACTCGCGGCCCGTTCGAACCTCTCTCATCTACTACAGCTGTAGGAAAGCACCACGTCCTGTCGTGAATCACTGACACACCGACACGTCATCGAAGTACTATAGCACACTGCCACGTCACTGCCTGTGACCGAGATTTAAACCAGGAGGACAAAAATAGTGGGGAAAAGCTCCAAATGAACCGGCTTTCTCCTGCAGTTAAAACGAGCAGTTGCTAAGATTGTGTTTTATGATGTGCGACACGGACGCCTCGGTTAAAATCTCAGAAAATGGAGCTTAGTTTTTCATGATGCTTTAAACCAAACTGCTAAAATTGCTACTGTGTTTGTCTGTGTATGTGTGTGTGTGTGTCTGTGTGTGTGTGTGTGTGTGTGTGTGTGTGTGTGTGTGTCCATCCTTTCTCAGTAATTGCTCCATTACTCGAGTGTGTTATCAGCGCTCATCTCTCCCATTAGAGTCAGCCACATACTGCTCTCAGTCTCCTCTTTTAATGCTGTTACATTAACCTCCCGAGCAAACACACACACACACACACACACACACACACACACACCTCTTTCAGTGACAGACGGAGGTGGAGAGGAAGAGAAAGAGACATAAACGAGCAAACAGAGAATTATCAAGATTATCACTGCTGCTGTCATTATCACTAATCTCTCAATGTCTGTCTTTTCTGTCTGCATTTCTGTCTGTCTGTCTTTTCTGTCTGCATTTCTGTCTGTCTGTCTTTTCTGTCTGCATTTCTGTCTGTCTTTTCTGTCTGCATTTCTGTCTGTCTGTCTTTTCTGTCTGTCTTTTCTGTCTGCATTTCTGTCTGTCTGTCTTTTCTGTCTGTATTTCTGTCTGTCTGTCTTTTCTGTCTGCATTTCTGTCTGTCTGTCTTTTCTGTCTGCATTTCTGTCTGTCTTTTCTGTCTGCATTTCTGTCTGTCTGTCTTTTCTGTCTGTCTTTTCTGTCTGCATTTCTGTCTGTCTGTCTTTTCTGTCTGCATTTCTGTCTGTCTGTCTTTTCTGTCTGCATTTCTATCTGTCTGTCTTTTCTGTCTGCATTTCTGTCTGTCTTTTCTGTCTGCATTTCTGTCTGTCTGTCTTTTCTGTCTGTCTTTTCTGTCTGCATTTCTGTCTGTCTGTCTTTTCTGTCTGCATTTCTGTCTGTCTGTCTGTCTTTTCTGTCTGCATGTCTCTCTCTCTACTTTCTCTGATATTGCAGTTCATTGTCAGTATGTAACAGAACCACGAACAGTGTAGATTGTAATATATTTTCACAATAATACATTGTCTATGGGTGTCACTGTCTGTCTGTCTGTCTGTCTGTGAGCTAGCTGTGTGCTCCACTGTCTGATGAATGAGTCTGGACTGTTTAATGGCCTCTTTAGATAATGCTCTAGCAAGTTGTTTGGGCTTGTTGTGCATCAAGAGAAGCATTTAATACACTGACCAACACTAAAGTGGGATAATTGCTGTGTGTGTGACTGTGTGTGTGTGTGTGTGTGTGTGTGTGTGTGTGTGTGTGTGTGCGCGCTTTGGCACAAAGAGGGAGCATTATATGCATTAGAAAGGCAGAGAGATGTCTATCAGCATCCAGCACAAAAGGGGGGGTGGGGGGGGGGGGTGGTGGTGGTATGAGGACCCTGTATATTGTGATAACTAGAAAGCCTGATAATTGCTCTTATTTCAATAACAATAGTGTTTTTGGTGATGAGTCGTCTGGGTTTTTATATGCCTAATTATTATCGCCCATTTGAGAATGTTCTATAGACATAAAATGAATATCTTTTTAAACATATATATATATATGAGAGAGAGAGAATTTATCCAAACCAAGGAGACCGGGATAACTAAGATCTTCGATGGAGCACTTTAAACACACACATTCCACTGTCAGTAGAAGTTTGTGCGGAGATACACTCCTACACAAAGTCTGCATCCGCTATGATTGCTTTAGGAAAGAACCTTTCATTCCTTTCATTCATCTATTCACCTGAATAGCTGGCCATGTTAGTTTGATACAGGAGTGTGTGTGAGAGAAAGAAATGCAATTCTTGCTTGCTCTCTCTCTCTCTCTCTCTTTCTTTCATTTTAAACATTTCCTAGAAAGCCCTGGCTTACAGTCACACTCGGAAATGAACACTGCACCACTTTGGTTTTCTGCATCATGGGTAGCATTCCACTCCGCATATGCTACTAATTGTAATGCTAATGAAACGGCGAGATGGGACGGATTATACGGTCCTGAAGTGGGCTAGAGGGGGCAAATGGAGATGGGGAGAGGGAGGACAAAAAGAGAGGAGATAGATAGGGAGGGAGGGAGGGAACGATATTCCATCTTAATGGGGTGGAGCTGAGAACAAAGACCGAGACGTCAGGCCTCACAGTCCGAGTTCTTATCAAGTAGCTACCATGTACAATGCGACACACCAGTCAAACACTTGCACTTGTATTGGTGTACTTGTAGAACCCGAATGGGACCCAATAGCTTGTGAGGTCTTTTTGAAGGTCCTCAAGATTACATTGAGAACTGGGTAAGTATTGTATTCTTTCGTTCTCATTCGTTCCTCAAGGGCAAAATCCGTTTCACTCATGGCGATCTAAAGTATGTCTTTTGCCCTCATTGGAGTACAAACATGATAATGTCCCCATAAAACTATAAATACCACTCTCACTCACACACACACACACACACACACACACACACAGTTTGGCAAAGTGTCCTGCTGGTTTTTGCATACTGGTAGGCCAGAAGGAGAACAGGGTCCAAATCCTGACTTCTGGTCATATCAGCTGCCACCATCCAACTGCCTCTTATTCATCAATCTATAGACATTTGGGACCCAAATCCATACGAACACAAATCTGTATTATTGCTGGATCAAATAAAAACACCTATCAGTGGTGTGTTCAGTTCGGTTGGATGTTTCAACAACCAATCTGATGATGTTTTTATAGCAGCGTAGTCGTAAAACACAAATTTACCCACGAATTTATCCCCTTCTACTGCACGTCTTTCTTAATAAAATATATGAAAACTCCCATGCTGACAGAATTCCAACCCTGGTCATAGACTGGTCAAAGAAAGGAGACGGTCACCTTGCCTCTTCACTGCTATAAATTGACATGCACGTATGTACATTCATAGAGAGTCCTCTCGCATATTTCCTGACGAGCGTTCCCCAATGCTAGGGGATCTCAAACGTGCTTTTAGCCAGAAAAAATACACATCTTCGTTTCCATAGACCTTGGTCTCCACTATGTAATGATATGGAGGAGCACATTTCAAGAAGTCCTTCACCAGGGGTGTTTTACTCCTTCCATATCACCACTGACTGCCAGATTCTTCTATACATAGACTATAGCGCAGGGGTCTTCGATCTTATCTGGGCTGATGCGGCTGCAGGATTTCATTCCAGAAAAAACGCAGGCACACTAGATAGTTGATTGGAGACCAAGACCAATGTTACCCAGTAACATTAGTGTTTGAGAACAATTAAGGAACTCCAAATATTTTACCAAATTTCAAACACACACAGAGAGAGATGTGTGTCAATTAATTTTCTTTCAGGATCACAATGGAGCAGTATGAATACCAAGTAATGGTGTACGGGCTAGCTAGTGCACCTTCCAACGTCTACACGATCACCAATGATTCTGCTTGCACCATGTAGGACAGACAGGTGAGGGTTTGCTGAGGACATTCTAATTCACCGGAAGATAACATTAAGCATGTCTGCCTCTCGAAACCCTTTTGTTGTTCGTAGATGTGGACGCATCTGAGTTTTGGGTGGGAGTAGTGCGCTCCACTATCTGATGAACAAGTCCGGACCATTTAATGGCCTCTTTCACTGACACTCTAGTGAGTTGTTTGGACGTGCTCGGCGTCGAGAGAAGTATTTACGCAATTAACGCACAGGCGAACGCTAAAGTGGGATAATTGCCGAGTGTGTGCTTTGGCACAAAGAAGGAGCATTGTGTGCAGCGAATAAGCAGAGAGCTGTCTGTAGCCATCCAGCACAAAAGACGGGAAATATGAGGACCCCGGCTTTGAGGGAGAGGCGCTGTACCACCTTCATCAGGACTGATTCTGTGAATTGGTCTAGTCTAGTCTGAATTTGCCTGAATTTACCCCAGACATCCTGCATATGCTACCTAACATAGCCAGCTGAAGTCCCTGTGCTCGGATCGTTCGAGTGGCTCCAATTTGGTTTAGTTTCCGGAACGATGTTCCCGTTGTCATGGCAAGCCCGCACAGCAGCAAAGATGGATTAGACTTTCTAGAACGTAATAAAGGTTTGACCCCTGGAGCATCTACTTGATCTTACCGGCTCTCTTAATCTTACAATTAACCTTGAGAGGTGCCTCTCTTTCTCTTCCTCACACACAC
Organism: Ictalurus furcatus; assembly: GCF_023375685.1. Classification (NCBI taxonomy): domain Eukaryota; kingdom Metazoa; phylum Chordata; class Actinopteri; order Siluriformes; family Ictaluridae; genus Ictalurus; species Ictalurus furcatus. The sequence goes on from NC_071281.1 coordinate 1,755,867, forward strand.
ACGCACTCAGACACATTACCCAGTCTCATATCTGTCCGATCCTAAGAGGAAAACCTAATCGGATCAATCTTAGCCTTGAGGCGCTGACGGTAATTCCTCCTAGAGATGTTTGTCCGTTTAAACCAATGACATGAAGCAAATTAGGAAGAATTTGGACAAAGAAATCGTTTGAGCAGTCGGTAACCTGCTTTATCCCGAGCAGGGCGGTGGTGTTCCCATCTTGGGAACACTAGGCAGTGTACCGGGAAGAAATCCAACCGGTCCATTGCAGGGTGTCATGTACAAACATCATGTACAAACACATTCAGTCACACCTAGGGGGCAGTTTAGTGTAGCAAGTCCACCTGCTGCTCGCATGTTTCTGGTAGGTGAGAGGCAACCAGAGGAAACCCATAAGGATACAGGGAGACTATGAGGAAATCCACACAGACGGTATTTGTAGGGAATTCCATAGTTTGCTAACATCATGCAAGACCAGTCACCCATGGAAGAGGAGTCCTTTAGCAAAGTACGACAAGAAAGATATTCAGGCCACCGTAGGGTATGGATTATGGTGTATGGATGGTGAAGCTGAGCCAGATATTTACAAATGAGGCAGCAAAGTTATTTCGAGAAGACAGAATCGGCCTCAAACACGGTAACCAATGAATAAACCGGAAGAAACAGAACCAGGATGTGCTGTTCTAGGAAAACAATAGCTACCACCCTGAAGTTGATTTTCTAATAACAGCAGAGTGATTCCTCTTAGACCGCAGCGATTTGCTGACGTGAACGATTTTTAAAAACGTGTTTAAAGAACGTCAAGCGGTATGTTTTTATCCACTTATAATCATGTAATGTTTGGCGAAGATCCGCAAGTTCTCCGCAAGTTATCGTCTTGATATGTGATTTGAATTGCAGCCAGAGTTGCAGTCATGGTATGAAAACCAATCGCAGTACATGGTTTACGAACTTTAGCAGCTTTGCTTTATGGTCCGACAAAGCAGTACGGACGTCTGCTGATCGTTTGAGCAAACATTAGATTGACTTTACGAAGTCTTATGTCTTCATGACAATCGTTAGGAACCCCAGAAACTCACTCACACTCACACATCGGAAGTCTTGAGAAGGCTGTGTAGTGTAAAGGGTGTACAGACCATTTGCATATGTATTTAGAGGTTTAAGCATCAATTTGGAGGATTAGGACACTTTAGAAACACTATTAAGCGGTGTGCGTAAAGGTCCTTGTGACCTCTTCCTCAGACGCTGCACAATCAATATCTTATATTTGAACAGATTTTCATTTCATAAAGTGCTCCTTTCCTCTACCCTCGGGAGTGTACTTTGCACGTTTAAACCAATGCTACGAAGCCATGTTGACTTTATTTATGCTAATCGCTGCAGAAAAGGAAGTTGCAAGTGCTTTCAAATGGAAATCAATGTTACAGGAAGTAGTAATACCCCTGAAATCTAATACGGCATAAACGGTTTAGCGGAGTTCTAATGTGACGCTATTTCCAAATATTGAAGATGACATGCAGTACGCACATACTGTATACATCCGTATGGTGTGAAAAAAATAATAAAATATATATATATATTTGAATTCTTGAACCTGATTGGTCAAGAGGTGTTGATTAGTTTTCTAACAGCAGTTTTATTATTGCACTCATTCTAATATGTTATTGTTTCTATAGTAACAGCTCATACATGGGTAATTTTACGGTGGATGCTCCCCAGAATATAAGTCTAGTTATAAATGGATTTTTACAAATAAATTTTCAAAATAAACTGTGTTATCATTTTATGGAAGTAATCTCTGACTACGTTAACACGGACAGCAGTAATCTAATAATTGAGCTTATTCTGAATATAATATTCTGATTAAGGTGTTTACATGAGTCGCTTTTAGAATACTCCTTTCATGTACCCGTTTTACGTGTTATAGAACATAGATGGATTAACGGCACACGTCATTACGTCCCCGCGCCACGCCGTCCGACGTCCCTCCAGAATTTCACGTATCGACATACGGTTCGTCTTTGTTATGGAACCGTATACAGTTTTGGGTGTTTCGATTTCAATTTTTACGAACGCTTCAAGTGGAGTACAGCTTGAAGCCTTGGGCTGCGTCCCAAACCGCGTACTTACCATCTATACAGTAGCCGAGTTACATGTATTTCACCTACTATATAGCAGGTAAGTACGCGGTTTGGGACGTAGCCGAACTCTCTTGTTTGCCGTCAAACGGTTGAGCGCTGCCGTGTATGATCGTGTCCTGTCACACACTGCGGTGAAAACTCCCACACGACGTTAATAGTGTGATTAAGGTGTGTACATGTCTGTAATACACGTCGATAATGCGACTAAAACAGGAATACTCCACACGTCTTAATTCCATTTGTGTTTACTTCGAGTATGACTTTATTCAGATTAAGATCATCGATAATCTCTGTTTACATGCTAGTTTCTTAACCCGAGTATCGTCTTAATCGGGTTCATATCGGATTATTGTTGTCCGTGTAAACGTTCCGACTGTAGTGTCTGTGCTTTGTAACGTTTTCTGCCCCAGGAAAGTCTTCAGGACAGAGGATGTTGCGCTTTGGGGTAACCTCACAAGCTGTCATGAATGAAGAGAGGCTGGTGATGGAACTGTTTATAGCTGCTATAAGGTAAGTGATAACAGGATGGTTGTAATCGTTTGAAAATTGCTGTGGTATAAGAGGAATAAATCACTTCGGGAGTCGTAATGCATCGGAGAAGCGATCACAAATCCGGAATCTGATCAAAAAAAAACCGTAGGGTTTTCGACTCGAAACTACTTTAAATTTTAGTCTCTGTCGCTTATAAATGTGTACGTAGAAAAAAGTCATTCAAACGGAAACCTATTTTCTCACTGCGTTTTACATCAATATTATTCATAAAAGCCTGAAAATCAATAATTGTAATCTTGGCGCTCAATTTCTTTTCCTTTTTTTTTTTTTCTTTTTCTTTTTAAGCTTCTTTAACCTGCTTCGACCCAATAAACAGCGCTTCGACCCAGTAAACCCTTTTACTACTGTGCTATTTTTCTGCTGAACTGATGCACTTATTAAATTAGAACCCACCCCTGAGTCTCACAGGGGGATCCGTTTACTGCTTTATGACCCATAATCAATTACAATGGGATAGATTTGTACAGGCTTTTAGTGTTTTATCTTCGTTCTCAGACCCTTTACGTCCTTAATATTCCTGGATTAATAACTGAACAAGCTTTGAATCGGATTCAGAGTCTGCTTCATTTCAAGAGCTACTCATGGTGGTTTAATGAAACACCTCAGCTGCAACAGTAATGAATCCAAGCAAGTGTGTGTGTGTGTGTGTGTTGACTAATGCAGCAAGGAAAGACAAATCTTGGAATTTTAAACAACAGTAGACGAGTAATGTCTTAAATGGAGGTCACTGTGAGAAAATCAGCACTTCTTCACATGTTTAATGTAAAACTCGCATCAGCGACAGTTTGAGCCAGCCTCTGTACGTGTATGTGCTGCATACTGGGGAAACTAATTAGCTTATTAGCTGCGTGGTTGATCATAGCGAACTCTGTTATCTCAGGTATGTGCAAATAATCACTCGGGCATGTAACTGCACTGTGAAGGTTGCTCAGAACAAGGGCTTGAAACATCAGGATTTGTTTGTGTACCAGCGTATCCTTACAGTATTCGCTTAAGCCGTGCCTAGCCTATCTTGTTACCCAGGTGCGTCCTGTTTGATTGATTGTTTAAACGATAAATAGCTCTGAACAGCTCCTCTTGGTTTTAGTCTTCAGTTTCACCTGTGAAGACGGCGTTTGTTGTTAAAAAGGATAAACCAACATGAAGATCAGAGAGCTGTCTATGGGAGAGAAGCAAGCCGTTTCGAAGCTGAGAAAAGAGGTATTGCGTAAACACTGGGCATGGCCGGTTCAGCAATTTGGAATTCCTGAAAAAGAAAGAAACCACTGGTGTATTGAGCAACAGACACCGAACGGGTCGGCCGGGGTAAACAACGACAGCTGATGACCGACAGAAACATTGTGAGAGCTGTGAAGAAAAACCCAAAAACAACAGTCGGTGACATCACCAACAACCTCCACAGAGCAGGAGTGAAGGTATCACAATTTTCCATTCGAAGAAGATTTCGAGAGCAGAAATAACGAAGCCGCACCATAAGGATGCAAACCACTCATCAGCAATAAGAATCAGAAATCCAGACTGGAATTCACAAAGAAATACAGACACACAAAAGTTCTGGAACCGAGATGAACCTCTACTAAAGTGATGGAAAGGTCAAAGTGTGGAGAAAGAACGGATCTGCTCACGATCCAGAACATACAAGCTCATGTGTGGAACATGGTGGAGGTAGTGTCATGGCTTGGGCTTGCATGGCTGCTTCTGGAACATTCTCACTAATCTTTATTGATGACGGAACTCATGAAGGTAGCAGCAGAATGAATTCAGAAGCTTACAGAAACATTCTGTCTGAAAAATTACAGAGAAACGCATCCGAATTAATCAGGACGAACTTCATCATGCAGCAACTTCTGCTGTTGTTACTTTCAAAAATTAAAAAAAAATTTTAAAAACTTGCTTTGACGGCATAAGATAAAATAGCATTATCCCTAAAAACTAAGGATGATATAATATCTTTGAGTGTTTGAATAGTTAAAAAGGTTTTTTTTTTGGACTGTTTTTCAAACCTCATCAAAATATACTTTCCAGAATAATAGCTTTCGTTGTAATTATTCAATGAAATTTCGTGATAGTATCGTAAATAGTTATTAATTGCATTCTTGTTTAGATCAGCTCGGTGTTCCCTCGGCGTGCCGGACGTTGCTAACGTGTGAGCCTTTGTGTAAAGGTCTAAGCCAGTTTTAGCCTTTTCACACACCTGCGTCTAACAACCTTCGAAAGAAGAGCGTTCCTGAAGAGCGAGATGAGCTTTGTCCTTTGTTCCTATAAATGGCTTTTTGTTGGTTTCCACGGTGCTGCACAGGAAGGTAGCCGGCTCAATCCCGGATACAGCACTTCCCTTCATCCCTGTGTCGCAGGAAATAGGAAGCTATCCGCTTACGCTATGTCCTGTCTCTGAGGTCACTCCTTGTGCACTTCCTGTGGAGAGGAAGCATGGGAAACTTCGTGCGATAAACGATATACGTGATGCAGTACGCACGTAATAGTTTGTGCTTTATTTATACCGCAGCGCTGATGAACTCCTGATTCTGATTGGTCGCGAGATGTTTCGCTTAATTTCCTTTAACAGCAGCTCGGACAATAGTTCCAGCTCAGGACTAATCCTCAGGTTGAGATTAATGCGCTTGTTCAAATATTTTATCGTTTCTATGGTAACAACGTACACAGGGGACTTGTATGGCGGATGCACCACATGAGTAAACGGTCACGTAAAAAGGTGTGTAATTGTTGATATGATGAAGCACAAGTGTGTTTTACAGGGAAATTAGTAGTAGTGTGTATACTGTAATACATCACTGTATATATCGTAACTCTAAAACACATTTAAAGTACAGTTGTGCCCAAAAGTTTGCACACCCCTTGCAGAATCGGCTAAATCTCAACACTGTTAACAGAACACGGCGGATCAAAAAAATCCCATGATGGTGTTTATTTAGTCCTGAAGACGCTGTTTCACACAACAGATGTTTACATATAGTCCACAAGACAAGATCATAGCTGAATTTATAAAAATTACGCCGTTCAAAAGTTTACACACCCTTGATTCTTCATACTGTGTGTCGTTACCTGGACGATCCGCGACATGACGTGTTTATGTTCTGTGAGAGTTCTTCACGAGTTCCTTGTTTGTCCTGAGCAGTTAAACTGCCCACTGTTCTTCATATTTCACCCCTTTCCAACAGACTATATGATGCTGAGATCCATCTTTTCACACTGAGGACGACTGAGGGACTCGTACACAGAGGGACTGTTACATCAGGTGCAAACGTTCACTGATGCTCAAGAAGGCAACACGATACATTAAGAGCCAGGGGGGTGTAAACTTATGAACAGGATGATGGGTGTAAATTGTTATTATTTTGTTTTCTGGGAGACATGTAGCGTCTGAAGGCCGGTACTAAATGGAAAAAAAACAAGATATTTACAGCGTACGATGTTAGTAATTCACAAATTCATGGAAACAAAGAGAAATCGGTAAAGACATCTAAAGCGCTAGACGCGGAGAATGGTTTTGTAAACTTATTATTATTCTTATTATTTTACTAGTAACAATACCAGCAAGTTTATAAAATCTGACTTTAGTTGCATTGTGTAGGAATATGAAATCTGAAGGTTTATTGTGAAATGTTGTGGGTCTGCCTGTGATCTGTCCTTTTTTAAGTAGAAAAGAACTTTTGATTTAAAATTCTCTCTTTGAGTGTGTGTGTGTGTGTGTGTGTGTGTGTGTGTGTGTGTGTGTGTGTGTGTGTGTGCGTGTGTGTGTGTGTGTGGTGTGTGCGCGTGCGTAAGAGATAGAGACACCGCTCAAAGAAAATGATCACCCCCATGCTTTCTTCTAGGATCCATTGAACGTTCCATTCCACATTCATACTCAAAGCCATCTTGAAGTGAGAGAACATTTCTTTGGTGTGTGTGTGAGAGAGAGAGAGAGAGAGAGAGAGAGAGAGAGAGAGAGACTCACTGGGTATTTTCAGCCTGCTCTTGTTCTATTGGGATGTTTTCTGTGCTGTGTGTGTATGTGTTTTGTGTTTCTTGGCAGAGATGCCAGTCTTTCTGTAATCAAAAATTTATTCCATCTTATTCCGGATATTGAGAACGACACACACACACACACACACACACACAGAGACTTGCATTAATTAATGTCACAAATCATGTTCGTTAATGTTCTAAAATCCTCACTGACATGTCCGCTGCTTGCGTCAGTCTTTAAAGACTGGACCAGTATCAATATTGATCGTGGACGCGTGCACAGTCTGCATGCCAATGACTCCTCTGTACAGTCTTTACACCCTGACCACACCCTTTTTTGTTTGTTTGTTTGTTTGTTTTGTTTATGAGCATCTCTTGTGCGTTGTAAATGCCTAGTCTTTGCGAATTAAATGGGAAGTCTTTCGATTCCAGTTCACTTCTGTTGATTCACAATTCGATGATTCTCAAGTAGACATTCAATACCTCGAATGAACTCACACTTAGCCAGTATTTCCTACGATACGCTGAAAAGAAACCAAATATCAGATTCTAAAACCTATTTCTATTTCACTTGTTCATTTTGACTAAGTTCAAGCTTGAAAGAATCTTGCTGTATATTCACGGACAGTTTTGCGAATTTGTTCACATTTGTTACTTCTCGAAAGAAGGCCAATTATCTGCCAATAGAATAAGAATATGAACGTGATTGTCCTCTCCCTTGTTTAGAAATACAGTAGGTTTAATAATCTTGTATTTAGTTTATTGCAATCCCATGTTAGGAAATACCACACAAATTTGACTATATTCATTATTATTATTATTTTTTTTCAATTACTAAGATGGCCTTTTTTGTTGTTGTTGTTGTGTCTGGGAGCCTTAAGCAACTACTAGCAAGCTTTACTAGCTTGCTTGCTAACGACCTATTATGCTAATTATCTATCTTGTGAACTGGCTAGAAGCATATAAAACACAAAGATCGCAACAGCACCACCAGTGGTCGTTCGAAAAAGTACACTGAATGGTATGAAGAGGCAAGGCTGGGGCTTATTTCTTTCTAGCCCAGACTGTAGATTTCATGCAGGCTGTCCGTGACGGTCGTGTCAGGTGATTAGATTAAATCTGATTTAAATCTGGTCTCCATTTGGGCTCATGATTATTTTCAGCAGCGATGGAGAAGGCGGAGGTGTAGTGGACGTGAACAAAGTAGATTATTTACTCAGTTATCTGTTTTTTTTTTTCCACAAAAAACATAAAAGTAATCCGATTAAGCACACATCGTCTGATCAAAATACAAGTTAAGCAAAAGGACTGATGAAAGAACCATAAGTTTAGTGGGTGTTGTAACTTTTCTGCTTAGCATATTTGGCGTTCATTGTCAAGCTATTGATTGATATTTAGCTTTCCTATCTAATCCCATGAGTATTTTGTTGCTCTTTTGGTAAGCAAACTGCATTGAATTGCAACACTTTCTGTGGAAAGTTCCGTTCCTCAAGCTTAGAGCTGATCCCTCAGGAGAACAACTGAACGAATGGTTCCACTTGGCTTACTGTCCATCAGGTTAGGTGTCACACTCTGAGCTCTCGCTGTGTGTGTGTGTGTGTGTGTGTGTGTGTGCATCCGTATCCTGCTGGAATAATTCAGGAAACCATGGCAACGGCACACACCGAGGCCTGTCCCACATATGTGACAGTGTTGCTTCCTATGATCTCATAACAAAAAAAGCCAACAGTGACTGAGTGGGGAAAAAACTCAGCGTATGTTTCCTGAGTTCATAAAACGGTAACATTTACGAGCGTGAACGTGAAGAATAACATCAAGCCCTCACACAGCCTCGGAGTCTCCAAGAAGCCAACGAATAGAACAGAAGGTGTTTGATTTAAAAACATGGAACGACTTGCATTGTAGGTCGCTTCAAACTGAATACAGGAACGCTGATTTATTTCAGTTTCCTGAAACCCTGAACTGCAAGTTGTTGGGGGGAAAAAAGTGCCCTTGTTGATGAAACGTACTATCTCGTTTTTTACATTTCAAGATATTATGTATTTATTTTGAGTTATCTCGTTATTGTAAGATGTCACTTCTTAATTTTGAGGTAATATATCATTATTTGGAATCAATAACTCATAGTTAATATCTTGTTGTTTTAATATCTTGCTATTATCTCATTATTTTAACATATGATCTCATTATTATTTAGACTAATTCATTCAATATTAGCTTATAGTAATAGTAATTCTTATTCTGTGTGCTGTTTCCCAGATAGTGTGTAAGCCAGAGGTTGCTTTATTTAAGTTGATATATTAAGTCAAAAACAATGACGACAAGAGAAATTTTTATGGAATGATGAGATCTGAATTCTTCTTCTCCTTATTATTATTATTATTATTGTTATTTTATTGTAGTATTGTCGTCTCACAGCTCCGTTTCCTTTTTCTATGCTGAGCTCAGGTTATTATCTGTGTGGAGTTTCACATGTTCTCCCCGTGTCCATGTGGGTTACCTCTAGGTTCTCTGGTTCCCCCCCACACACCTCCGAAAACATGCTGGTGGTTTGGCTAAGATAAATTGCTCCTAGATGTGATTGTGTGTGTGTGTGTGTGTGTGTGTGTGTGTGTGTGTGTGTGGGTGTGCATGGTGCCTAGTGATGAATTAGCATCCCATCCTGGGTGTAATCCCACCTCACAAGCAGTGTTCCCGGGATAGGCTCCGGATCAACCACAACCTTGACCAGTATAAAACACTTTCTGAAGATAAATGCACTTTTAGAGAGAGGGAGATGAGACACCAGGATGAACCTGTGCATGGTGGAGCAATTGTGCAGCATTGTCACATGGCAGTGAGGATGGGAAAACAGTGGACAGTTGTACTGCAGATCACTCGGCCATCTCAAGGTTATCTATCAGACTTCATTTGCGCTGATAAAGTGGCGGAACAGCCAATGTGACGGGTTCTATGAAGGAGAAATGGCAAGGGCAAGTCGATAAAAGGGTGCATTAAAAGCAGTATTGGAACGCAGGGTAACCTTAAGCCACTGAGACCTTGCTTCAGGATTGGAACGTTTAACCAAAGTGAAAGTCTCATCTATAGGCACTTCACACACAAACACACACACACACACACACACACAACACACAGCTGCTGGGTGTCCAATCAGACAGGCTTTGCCTTGCACCTCCAGGGTTGGGGGTTCGAATCCTGCCTTCGCACCGTGTGCTCGCATGTTCTCCCCATGCTTCGGGGGGTTTTCTCTGGATACTTCGGTTTCCTCCCACAGTCCAGAGACTGTTGTAGGCTGATTGGCATTTCCAAATTGTCTGTGGTGTGTGCGACTGTGCCCTGCGATGGGTTGGCACCCTGTCCAGGATGTCCCCTGCCTTGTACCCCAAGTTCCCCATTAATAGGCTCCAGGATCCCCCATGACCCTGTGCAGGATAGGTGGTACAGAAAAGGGATGGATGGATGAATTTTCTATGGTATCTTGATTTATGTCATATTAGAAACTTGACAAAATCAGGGCTCTGAGAGAACTAATCCTGTGAAACACCCTCTGGCCAATAGGGGCTCAGGAGTGGTTGATGGTCTTTGAAAAATGGACTATGAAGCGATGCAAATACACTTTACATCAAATTTATACCTCATATGCTCATTCTTATAAGTTATAATTTTCCAGTATCAGTGCTGTGGAAGGAGTCTCCAGTGTCAGTGCTGTGGAAGGAGTCTCCAGTGTCAGTGCTGTGGAAGGAGTCTCCAGTGTCAGTGCTGTGGAAGGAGTCTCCAGTGTCAGTGCTGTGGAAGGAGTCTCCAGTATCATCAGTGCTGTGGAAGGAGTCTCCAGTATCATCAGTGCTGTGGAAGGAGTCTCCAGTGTCAGTGCTGTGGAAGGAGTCTCCAGTATCATCAGTGCTGTGGAAGGAGTGTCCAGTGTCAGTGCTGTGGAAGGAGTCTCCGGGGTCAGTGCTGTGGAAGGAGTCTCCGGGGTCAGTGCTGTGGAAGGAGTCTCCAGTATCATCAGTGCTGTGGAACGAGTCTCCAGTATCATCAGTGCTGTGGAACGAGTCTCCAGTATCATCAGTGCTGTGGAACGAGTCTCCAGTGTCAGTACTGTGGAAGGAGTCTCCGGGGTCAGTGCTGCGGAAGGAGTCTCCAGTGTCAGTGCTGTGGAAGGAGTCTCCCGTGTCAGTGCTGTGGAACGAGTCTCCAGTGTCAGTGCTGTGGAAGGAGTCTCCAGTATCATCAGTGCTGTGGAAGGAGTCTCCAGTGTCAGTGCTGTGGAAGGAGTCTCCGGTGTCAGTGCTGTGGAAGGAGTCTCCAGTGTCAGTGCTGTGGAAGGAGTCTCCAGTATCATCAGTGCTGTGGAAGGAGTGTCCAGTGTCAGTGCTGTGGAAGGAGTCTCCGGGGTCAGTGCTGTGGAAGGAGTCTCCGGGGTCAGTGTTGTGGAAGGAGTCTCCGGGGTCAGTGCTGTGGAAGGAGTCTCCAGTATCATCAGTGCTGTGGAACGAGTCTCCAGTATCATCAGTGCTGTGGAACGAGTCTCCAGTATCATCAGTGCTGTGGAACGAGTCTCCAGTGTCAGTACTGTGGAAGGAGTCTCCGGGGTCAGTGCTGCGGAAGGAGTCTCCGGGGTCAGTGCTGTGGAAGGAGTCTCCAGTATCATCAGTGCTGTGGAAGGAGTCTCCAGTATCATCAGTGCTGTGGAAGGAGTCTCCAGTATCATCAGTGCTGTGGAAGGAGTCTCCGGGGTCAGTGCTGTGGAAGGAGTCTCCGGGGTCAGTGCTGTGGAAGGAGTCTCCAGTGTCAGTGCTGTGGAAGGAGTCTCCGGGGTCAGTGCTGTGGAAGGAGTCTCCAGTGTCAGTGCTGTGGAAGGAGTCTCCAGTATCATCAGTGCTGTGGAACGAGTCTCCAGTATCATCAGTGCTGTGGAAGGAGTCTCCGGGGTCAGTACTGTGGAAGGAGTCTCCGGGGTCAGTGCTGTGGAAGGAGTCTCCGGGGTCAGTGCTGTGGAAGGAGTCTCCAGTGTCAGTGCTGTGGAAGGAGTCTCCAGTATCATCAGTGCTGTGGAAGGAGTCTCCAGTGTCAGTGCTGTGGAAGGAGTCTCCAGTATCATCAGTGCTGTGGAAGGAGTCTCCAGTGTCAGTGCTGTGGAAGGAGTCTCCGGGGTCAGTGCTGTGGAAGGAGTCTCCGGGGTCAGTGCTGTGGAAGGAGCCTCCGGGGTCAGTGCTGTGGAAGGAGTCTCCAGTGTCAGTGCTGTGGAAGGAGTCTCCAGTATCATCAGTGCTGTGGAAGGAGTCTCCAGTATCATCAGTGCTGTGGAAGGAGTCTCCAGTATCATCAGTGCTGTGGAAGGAGTCTCCAGTATCATCAGTGCTGTGGAAGGAGTCTCCGGGGTCAGTGCTGTGGAAGGAGTCTCCGGGGTCAGTGCTGTGGAAGGAGTCTCCGGGGTCAGTGCTGTGGAAGGAGTCTCCGGGGTCAGTGCTGTGGAAGGAGTCTCCGGGGTCAGTGCTGTGGAAGGAGCCTCCAGTGTCAGTGCTGTGGAAGGAGTCTCCAGTGTCAGTGCTGTGGGAGGACATCACTTCTTGCTGTGCTGTTATTGGGAAATACTCCTTCTCAGAGTGGTAACAGTAACTCCGCTTCATCACACCACACTGTCCTTGATTAGTTTTCTGTAACAGCACACCCTCCCAGATGTTTTATTCCTTACCTTATTTGCGCACGAATGTATGTTTCGATTGTTTGCATATACAGAGCTCTTAGTGCTAGGTCCTCAGTCATGTATTACATTTATCCTTGAACAGAATTCTGGAGTTATTCTCTGGCAAAAGGCTTCATCTGTATCTGTTGCTCTCCAGTCCCCTTTGTGCAAACATTTACATTAAACACAATCCCTGTTTCCTGCGGCACGAAAGAGGAATAGTGTTTAAATAACATATCATAGAGAGAAGCAAAGGAGCAGTCAGTCACTGAGCTGGATGTGTGTGTCTATATGACCGTGTGTGTGTGTGTGTGTGTGTGTGTGTGTAAACTAAGATAAAATGAACAATGTCTCCTCTCACAAATCATCACAAATGTTTACCAGGGTCAGTGTGTATTATGGAGCTCTGTTGGATTCTGGCCTGAGGTTAGTACATGGACCTGGGCTGTGTCACAAATGATGCCTGGTGTGCGTACGCACACGCACACACACACACACACGCACACACCCCTAGAGGAATTTTATCTTTGCCGGTCCACCTACTGGTATGTTTATAGGAGTTGAGGAGAACATTCCGAGAAACTCAGCACAGATAGTAACACGAGCTCAGACAAAAAAAAAAAGAAGCCGCATTTTAAGTCTAATTAATCACTGAACTGTGAAAATCACTAAAGTGCACATACATTACGCTCAATATATATAAACATGATGCAAAAGTGTCTGTTGCATATTGATTTTAACCAGGGTGCACACCGACAGGGTTGGGGTTCGATTCCTGCCGCTGCGGGGGTTTCCTCCGGGTACTCCGGTTTCCTCCCCCAGTCCAAAGACATGCATGGTAGGCTGATTGGCATGTCCAAGTGTCTGTAGTGTATGAATGGGTGTGTGAGTGTGTGTGTGATTGTGCCCTGCGATGGATTGGAACCCTGTCCAGCGTGTACCCCACCTTGTGCCCAATGCTCCCTGGGATAGACTCCAGGTTCGCCATGACCCTGAATGATAAGCAGTATAGAAGATGTATGGATAGATGGATGATTTTACCCACACAGTGTATAAGAGATGGCTGTGCTTAATGGCTTGCTTCTCTCCCATAGACAGCTCTCCGGTCTTCATGTTGGTTTATCCTTTTTAACAACAAATGCAGTCTTCACATGCAAAACCTAGGGCTCAAACCCAGAGTAGAGCTATTAATCAGAGCTTGTTTAAACAATCAATCTAACAGGGCTCACCTGGGGCAACAATATACACCTGTCGATCACGTGTTCCAAGATTTTTGATCACTCGGAGATCAAAATGTGCCGTGTTGTAAGTTGTTTAACACGTCTAGATGTAAATATCAGGTAAAGAAAGCTGAAATTCTGATCTGTGCTCTCATTCATCTTTTGATCTCAAACCCAAACGCCTTGGCCTTGCCGTTCCAACGTGCTTTTCTTTTTACATTTCACGAGCTTTCATGTTCATTTGGGTGCAAATTTGTGCTTAAATCTCGAGCGAGAGGAAGTCTTGTAACAATTTGCATGCTTATGGAAAACCACAAAGCGTTGCGTGGCTTTGGAATCACGGTAGCTGTAATTTATTTCAGAAGCAGTTAAGGAATTTACGATCTTCCAGATGGGTACAAAAGCTGTTAACGTTTCTAGGCACGGCGTCGACGTAACCCTTTCTTTCCTTTCTCGTTTTCTCTCTGCTGCTAATTCTCACTGAAGCAGTGTGGAAGATGGAGCCGACGCGTGCTTTTATCCGTGATCTGAGAAGCCAGTGGTCGAGTGCAACTGGTCAAGCTGAAAATCATCATAGAACAGCTGGAGGAGAGCAGTTATACTGTATTCAGGTAATATCAGAAGAGTTGTAATTATAAGTTCAAGTGGTTTTATTGTCATTTCAACCATATACAGCTGGTACAGTACACAGTGAAACAAAACAATGTTCCTCCAGGACCACGGTGCTACATAAAACAACACACTAACCACATGAGACACAGAACTAAATAAGACCTACACATTCTACATAGTGTACATGCAGATGTGTGCTAACAACACACAACAGGACCGTACGACAGGACAACAGACACAGTAAGTGACAGTGTAGCGCCGAACAGTACGCAGTGTTAGTGTGGAAGTGTCTGATATAACATCTAGTGCAGAAGATGGGTGCTAAGGAGTGACAATATAATTTAAAAATGGTATAAATGTAAACATGCTAAGACTGAGTATTCAGCAGATTAGCTTATACCAAATATGGACATAGCAGTTACTGCGATAGCAGCCAGGTAACGTGTATTAGTATTAGTAAAGCATTTATGTAAACCTACAAGTAGGAATTTTTTTAATGTACCAGTGGAGAAAAAAAAAGTGCAGCAGCTGACATGGCTTCTAATGATCATTTGACCTCTTTTTTTTTTTTTTTTGCAGACTTCAGTGGAAAATGCGAGAAAGTAACACTGAGTGTAATAACGCCTGTTTAATTATTCCTGATTGTAGCATTCTTTTTGGCCCAGAGATTGAACTTCCCCTTGAACATTCCTTCTTACATGTCAAAGTTTGCTGAAAGACACACTGGTGCATATGTGCAACGCTTGTAAAGGCTGTTAGAGAAATATGCAACGTGTAGCGCCTGCAAAAAAGTGCTTTAACTGCAGGAAATGTTCTTTCATCACACTGTGTGGCTGAGGAAGTGTGTGTGTGTGTGTGTGTGTGTGTAAACCAAAAGTGACAAAATTCTGACAATGTGAGAAGCTTTTGTTGGTGCTCATGAGAATACTGTGTGTGTGTGATGGTGAGTTAGAATGGAACGCCTCTTAATTGTGTCGTTTTATTAAGCAGCAGTACAATAAAGTTTGCCATTAATGTGGTTAGTGGTGGCATCTGTCAGAAACGTGTTTAAAAAAAAAAACAACGACGACGACGCACTAGTCATTGTCTTTTCCGCTTCAGCTTTGTGTGCATCTGAGCACATGCATGCGTGCTTTCTGGCTTGGAGTTCGGCGTGACCAGAGAACGCAAAACGTCTGAAACAACTGCAGCAACAACGTGGAGAAATAGTGTAATGTAGGGTAATGTAAGGTTCTGGTGTAGCTAGTTAATATAAAGAGAGAGAGAGAGAAAGAACCGAGATGTATCTTGATCTTCTAGAGTGGGGTCAAGTCAAATCGAAAGCGTAGTCTCTCTATCTTCATGGTGTGAATGTTCCAACCACGTGAAACCAAGAGCAGGTACTTCCTGCCAAGTGACGTGACACTTTGGTACAAATGAAGAGAAACCTATAGTTTCATTGTGTGTGAATTTGTGTATATTAGTGAGAGAGAGAGAGAGAGAGAGAGAGAGAGAGAGAGAGAGAGAGAGAGTGTGTGTGTGTGTGTGTGTGTGTGTGTGTGTGTGGAGGAGAGAGGGATTGTGTGAATATGTGTGTGTGTGTGTGTGTGTGTGTGTGAAAGAGAGAGAGAGAGAGAAAAAGAGAATGTGTGTACAAAGAGTGTATATAACTGATTCGTGTGTGTGTGTATGTGTGTATGTGTGTGAGGGTGCAACAAAAAGCATCCGCAGTGTGTTGGACTTATATCAGCAGCACCAAGTGTCATATAACATCAGTCTCAAGATGTGTGTGTGTGTGTGTGTGTGTGTGTGTAGACAAAAATGGCAAGGAGCCTTCTGTGAGCCTAAAGAGTCAGCTCTTATTGGTGAGCCGAGTCAAATGATCTGACTCACTGAAAAGAGCCGAACTTAGTTAGAGTATTAGATTCATTTAAATAAAGAAATAAATAAAGATTGGTATTTAAAATTGCTGAATGTTTAAGTGAGGATCAATACGGCGGTCAGTATTGAGCAGTATTGATCCACACATCCAGACCCTGCAAAGGTCATGTAGTATCTGCTTCCAAGACTTTAAACTTCCTCACCAGCTTCAACAGGATCGAACTGAGTCGCATTTTCTCCTGCGTCATTCGCTACCGCTTGGTCTGATCGGTTAGAAAGCGATCCATTTTTCTGTTAAAGCATCTCTGGCACTAGCGCTGCCTGCATTTCGTTCCTAAGTTTCGTTCGAATGCGTTACAGTTTCTATAGTAACAACTCGTACTACACAAAAGATACTAGTATGGCGGACGCCCCATGTAATCTGAACCTAATCTAAATAACAAAGAAAAAAGTGTCATTCAGTACGTTTACATGGACAACAATAATCCGATATGAACCCGATTTAGACGATACTCTGATTAAGAAACTAGCATGTAAACAGAGATTATTGATGATCTTAATCTGATTAAAGTCATACTCGAAGTAAACACAAATGGAATTAAGACGTGTGGAGTATTCCTGTTTTAGTCGCATTATCGACGTGTGTTACAGACATGTACACACCTTAATCACACTATTAACGTCGTGTTGGAGTTTTCACCGCATTGTGTGACAGGACACGATCACACACTGCAGCTCTCAACCTTTTGACGGCAAACAAAAGAGCACGGCTGCGTCCCAAACCGCATACTTGCCTACTATAGGCCTGTAGTAGGTGAAATACATGTATCTCGGCTACTATATAGACAGTAAGTACGTGGTTTGGGACGCAGCCCACGGCTTCAAGCAGTCGTCTATTAGCACATACAGCACGACTAATAATTAACCGCACTTCAAGCGTTCGTAAAATTAAAAATAAATATACGGTTCCATAACGAAGACGAACTGTATGTTGATACGTGGAATTCTGGAGGGACGTCGGACGGCGTGGCGTGGGGACGTAATGACGTGTGCTGTTAATCGATCTATGTTCTATAACACGTAAAACGGGTACATGAAAGGAATATTCTAAAAGCGACTCATGTAAACACCTTAATCAGAATATTATATTCAGAATAAGGTCAATAATTAGATTACTGCGGTCCATGTAAACGTAGTCATTGTTTATGTGGTGAGGTTTTCTGTAAGTAATCTTTATTTAACGTTTATGGAAGGAGTCTCCAGTGTCGGTGTTTTAGTTGAACCCCATTAAAGTTGAAAGTCTACACGTCAATCACATCTTGATGGTTTCAAATCCAATTGTGGTGGTGTACAGAGGCAAAATGATGACAGTTGTGGCACTGTCCAAATACTTATGGACCTGACTGTATATCAAACAAGTTTAAAATAAATTAAAAAAAAAAAGCAATTACAGTACAAAACAAAACAGACTCCTGTTACATCAGTACATATGATCTCGTGCACCTGCTCTCGACTTGTGGGTGTGTTTAGTGTTCCAGGGCGTGGTGCGTGATGTGTGTTTGCACAGAGAGAGAGCTATGAAACAGTGAAATCGGTAGCGTTTGATGTTTGTTAGCGATTGTAAAAAACAGTCTTTTACACACGTTATTTATATGATCATGTGACTAAATAGGGTCAAGTGTGAAGGTCATGTAGTTCCAATTAATACTGAAGGAAAGAGACGCAGCAGTTCACCACGAACAGCAACAGAAAGTTTCCTCTCTGACCGGTGATAACTCAGATCTGGTTTACTAGGAAGCTCCTCGGGCTACAGGATGACACACACACACACGCACACACACACACACACACACACACACACACACACACACACACACACACACACACACACAGAGTTCGGTTCTCCTAATAGTGTATGAGTACACAATACCCCCTGTTCCCTGAACGTTGTGTATTTTTAGCCAGCTATCTGTGCATGTTTCCTCTCCTGCTCATCCGGAGAGTGAGAGTGTGTGTGTGTGTGTGTGTGTGTGTGTGTGTGTGTGTGTGCATGTGTGCATGTGTGCACGTGTGCACCAGGCATTATTTGTGACACAGCCAAGGTCCATGTACTGTGTTTCTGTTTGAAACCACTCTTTAAAAAAAACAACAAAAAAAAACAGTCTTTCCTTCTTTCTTACTTTTTGCTCATCTTTCTTTCTTTCCTCATCACGTCTTGTTCTTTCCTCTCCATGCCTTTCTTTCTTTCTTTCTTTCTTTCTTTCTTTCTTCTTTCTTCTTTTTTTCTCTTTCTTTCTTTCTTTTTCTTTCTTTCTTTCTTTCTTTCCTCATCATTTCTTTCTTTCTTTCTTTCCTTGTCTCATTCTTTCCTTCTTTCCTCTCCATGCCTTTCTTTCTCATTATATTTTTTTCTTTCTTTCTTTCTTTCTTTCCTCATTTCTTTCTTTCTTTCCTCATTTCTTCCATTACCATGTCTCATTCTTTCCTCTCCATGCCTTTCTTTCTTTCTTTCTTTCTTTCTTTCTTTCTTTCCTCATAATGTCTTTCTTTCTTTCTTTCTTTCCATGTGTCTCATTCTTTCCTTCTTTCCTCTCCATGCCTTTCTTTCTCATCTTGTGTTTTTTTTCTTTCTCTCTTTCCTCATTTCTTTCTTTCTTTCCTCATCATTTCTTCCATTACCATGTCTCATTCTTTCCTCTCCACGCCTTTCTTTCTTTCTTTCTTTCTTTCTTTCCTCATCATATCTCGTTCTTCCCCTCCATATCTTTCTTTCTTTCTTCCCTTTGTTCTCTGATGAACTTGAACAGAGAGGACTGAGAGAAACGAGGGAAGGACTGCTGAAAGCTACTAGATCGTATGTGGAACATATTTATTCCACAACATCAATTGAAATCAATTAAAAAATGGAATCGTTGACCGAACAATGGGGTAAAAGAGGAATAAAACACGTCAGGACCTGCTGCATCACACAACCCCATCCTTTCTTCCTTCCTTTTCTTATTCTCCCCTCTTCTCTTCTCTTCTCTTCTCTTCTCTCTTTCTTTCCTCATCTCTCACTTCTTCTGTATATTAATGAGCAGTGTTTACTCCACAACTGCTGCAGTGCTTCCATCTTTTCTCAGTGTCAGCAAAGTGATTGCTCCACTGCCCTACATACAACAGCACACACACACACACACACACACACCACCATAACGAATCAGGGAGAGAGCAGGAAGAGATGAAAGTGGAGGCATAGAGGATTGAAGGAATGATGAATGAGTTGTAAAGGCTTTATAGCTTTTTTTTAATGTTGCCAGATATTTTTAGTCAGGACATTTTGGTCCACTTCTGTTTTTACACATGGAGTGTTATTTAAAGGGATTAGTGTGAGTGGGAACAGGTGTGTATGATTAGTGATTAGTAATCAGGACTAATCAGGTGCAAGAGTAGGCTCCTCTGTCCTACCTTCACCTACAAGCCATTAAAGAGGTGTGTTTCTTTTCTCTTTCACCTTATCACCAGACCAAACGTCCGTCTCTCTCTCTCTCACACTCACTCACACACACACACACACACACACACCCCTAGATGCTTTGATTTTTAATAGAAAGAGCCATTAAAAATGAACACCTGCGACCCATCATGATGATGGTCAGCTCATCTCTCTCCCTTGCTCACTTTCTCTCTCTCTCTCTCTCTCTCAGTCGTTCTGAAATTGGGCCAGAAACCCCTACTACTGCCAGCACCTGCTAAATGCACAGAGAGGGGAAGATGAAGATGAGGAGGAGTTTGTCAGCTGTCTGATGGCTGTTATTCGGCCTCAGGGTCCTCTCATTATCTCCCGCAGTTGCCCTCAGTCTCTGTCACTCACCCGTGTGTGTGTGTGTGTGTGTGTGTGTGTGTGTGTGTGTGTACTCCTTAGTTTTAGTCCTGCTTTATACTAAAACCATACTTTCATTAAGAATGTCACCCCATTGGAAAGTGTTGGCTTTTTTTTTTTTTTTTTGGACATTTGGACGAGCAAACATTTGATCCTCTTTGAAACAGTGCCTATTATTAATAAAACTGATATACTTGAACAAAAAAAATGAGCTTTTTCAGTCATTTGTTCAACAGAAATATCAATAGATGTGATATTCTTTTGTGGAAAAAGTAAGTATACCCTTGGCCTCAGAAACCTCAGTATTTCCCCCTTTAGCAGAAATAACTTCCTGTAGGCGTTTTGCGTAATTCTGCGGAAGAAACCTTGAGAGGAACTCGACTCAGAAGGGAACCCATCCTCATCTGGGTAACAACAGATAGTGTGAAAAAGTTCAAATCCCACCCACATTTCAATGGGATTCAAACCCGGGCTTTGACTCGCCTCCATTTCTTCTTTTTGAGACGTTCCTTGGTGGATTTGCTCGTGTGCTTAGGATCATTATCCTGTTGAAAGGTCCACTTTCAGTTCAACTTCAGCTTTCAGACAGATGGCCTCACATTATCTTCAAGCTCTCTTTGGTATGATGTAGAATTCATTGTTGAATCCATGAATGCAAGCTGTCCAGTCCCTGAGGCAGCGAAGCAACCCCAAACCATAACATTTCCACCACCGTGCTTCACAGTTGGTATGAGGTGCTTCTCCTGAAAAGCTGTCTTTGGTCTGCGCCAATCATGTCTGCTGTTACTGTGACCAAACACCTCTATCTTTGATTCGTCTGTCCAGAGCATGTTATTCCAAATGGCCTTGTCTTTACCTGTATGCTCACTGGCAAACTCTCGGCTTTTTCCTGGCACGCCTCCCATGCAGGTCAAATTCGTGCAGTCTCTTTCTGATTGTAGAAGCATGCACTTTGACACCAACAGTTGCAAGACTTTCTAGAAGATCCTGTGATGAAATTTTGGGGTTGTTGGAGAGTTCTTTTTGCATCAGACGGTCTGCTCTTGGGCTGAATTGGCTGGGACGGACAGTTCTGGACTAATCGGCAGGCGTTTGTAATCTGTGCCGCTCCTTACAGTGGAATGATGTATACAAAGCATTTGGAGGTCTTTGTTAAATCCCTTGCCAGAATCTTAGGCATCCGCAAACTTTTTTTTTTTTGAAGGCCTTACAGAACTCTTTAGATCTTGGCATGATGACACCACACACCTCAATAGCACAGGGAACTCCAGACACTAGATATGAGAGGGGTTTAAATAAGACAGGTTTTAATCACTGGCACCAAATCTCGAGCCCCTGATTCTAATTTTATGGATTTGAAGGTGTGATAAATGTAGGGGTGTACTTACTTTTTCCTTGTGACTGATCTGGGTTGGTTTTTTTTTTTTTTCTTTTCCCCTTTAAATTGTGAAAATTACTACAAAATGTCAATTTTATGTGTCATTTGATAGTGTCACCTTTATTAATAAGCACTTTTTCAAAGAGGATAAAATGTTTGCTTGTCCAAATACGTCCAAAAAATCCCCCAAAACAATTTCCATGGGGTGTACTTATTTTTTCACATGACCGTAAATGCATTATTGCATGTTGAATTGATTATCATCCAAACTCTTCGCATAATCGCATACACCCGTTCACACACTACGGACGACTTGGAAATGCCAGTCAGCCTACAACGCATGTCTTTGGACTGGGGTGGAAACCTCGAAAGCACGAGGAGAACATGCGAGGAGAACTTCACGCACACAGGTTGGAGAAGGGAATCAACAACCCCCCCAACCCTGGAGGTACGAGGCAAATGTGCAAACCACTTATCCACAGATTTTGGACATTTTATCTAATGATGAAATAGTGATGAGAGTTATAAAGTGTATGAGGTACCCAGGAACGGTTATCCTTTTATAGCAGAAAAGTAAGGAAGTGTTTCCACGGTGACAATTATGTATGAGCTCATTCGTAAATGAAACAAAAATTGTTTAAAAAAAAATATATATTCTGTCCTTTCCGTGAGCTGTGATGAAATTACATTGAATCAGATTTTGTCTAATTGTTTAATTTTTAATTCATGAATTGGAGCAAGACATTGAGCGATACAAAAGAACATCACGGACATCACAGCTTTATTCCACCTCAGAATGCAAGTCACGTCCTTCTCTTTCTTCTCATCTTTTACTTTCATCTTTTCTTGGCGTATGTGTGAAACATCACCTCAGGGTTTATTTCACCTTGTGTAATGACCCCTGGACTGCTGAACTCACCGACTGTTTGATCTTACTTGACAGAATGTACAGTGTCTGACACACTGTAACACCTGCTCCATCCAGCATTGACGACTGAGGAGAACGGGGAGGCGTGTGTGTGTGTGTGTGTGTGTGTGTGTGTGTGAGTGAGTGAGTAACCCCTTTAAATGGTTGTCAGTGTTTACCCGATTAACCAGCTTCCCAGGTTAGAGTTTGATGTAACATAGCATTAATAATTATAATGTCCTTACAAGGATAGAAAAACTTGTCTGTGTGTGTCCGTCTGTCTGCGCTCTGAAGACCCAAACTCTCACTATTCTTTGATTTTTCCTATGATGAAATACATAGTAAGAGGATACCAATGCCTCCAGCACTATTCCACTGTCATAGTTATGCTAATTAGATCAGCGCTTGCACCGTGTTTAGATTACGCACACAGACTAGCAATTTTTTTTCCCCCCCATCATCTTAGCTGTTATTTGATTCTCTATGTATTGACGTAATTCCTCGTGAGACTGAAAGTCAGAGAGACACCATGCTGGAGTGCTTCAATGACTTGCGCGACAGTAGCTTAGCGAGCTAACTAGAAATGTACAACACAAGCCTCTTACTAATAGAGAAGCCCGGACAGTGTACAAAGACATACGAGAAATCGCAATCCGTCTCAGTCTACGGAAGCGACGCATTTTAGCATTGAAGGTCCCGAATTGGTTAAAACGTTCTTCTGAAACATTCCTGTCACGAAAATGTGACCTAACACAAATCCCTCCCACTTCCGGGGGTTCTAAAGAGCATTTAATTGGATGAACTTGAAATTTTGCATAGATTTATTTCCTGGACGTGATTAATTAAATGGAAGTATGTAATTAAAACGAGAATATCTCCAAAACTATGTTTAGATATATTATTTGCATTGGTGTCCATAAGACGAGGGGAAGGTGACCAAAAGCTTCGAAACACCAAATTTCAGGGGCATTTTAATGCAAACAACTGTCTTTTCATATTGGATCAAATCACAATGTCTCAATGCACAGTCTCATTTGCATGTTTTTTTTGCTTCCATGACATGGTATAATGGCAAAAAACCTGGTGTTTGAGAGGTATTAAGATATAAAGATAAACTGAGTACAAGGACGAGGACCTGGTCATTTTAGCGATGACAGTCCGCTTTGTTTTGATCGCCATCATTAATCAGATTGCTGCCATTTCGGTTCGCTCGTCCTTTAGGCTTACGTCGCTATATAGCTATGTGTGTACCTACGTCTTTTAATGCTACTGGAATAGCCCCATCGGAACAGATGTTCTCCAGTTGTCACACTGCTGTGTGAGCTGTGCTTTTATGAGCTTGAGATCTCTCGTCAGTGAGATGCATCGTCTGGGATTATGGCAATGAAGGAGGAAAAGCGTAGTACCGCAGGGCGAAAAGATTTCCAAACTAATGATTATTGTTAAATGTTAGCGAATGCACTCAACGTGATGTTGGTTTAATGTTACGATGCTTTAAGGTAATCAAGCCACAAATGGTATTGCTACTTTGCTCCAACAGTTTTCTGACTCTAATGATGATTATAATGGGGTTGTAGCATCTTTGTAATGCTTAATCTTAGACTGTGTCGTTTTTGCTGGAAATTTTTAGCTACTGAGATTCCCAGGGTTAGGACCGTCCAGAGCAGCAGATGAGGAGTCACAAGTGCAAATATTTAGCTGGGATATGCTTACAGGTCAGGTCTGGCAGTGCTGCAGCTCATGTAATGGAGTTTGGCAAGGGACCTTGGGGTATATCACTCAGAATACTATATTTCTGCATTTGCAATAACACATTTAGCTGATTTGATTGCGAGGCTTACAGATTGGTTGAACTGAGACCCAAAATCTGTAGCAAAACTGTATATCTGGCTGTAGTGGCTACATGTTTTTGACACAATGTCGATCCGAAGTTGCTTGTACACCAAGTTGATTGACCACATCACTTGGCATTTTGAATAAATGATTCTTTACTACAATGTCTTTTAGAATTGGACCAATCCAAGAGGTAACCTGTGCACTAACTCAGAATCCCAATTTCAAATAACTCTAGGGTATGATGGAGGAGCAGATAGCATTGTTGTCTCCCTTGGTGCCCCTGTTGGTTTCCTCCAGGTTCTCTAGTCTCCTCTCACTTCCCAGTAGCATGCCAGTAGGTCGAATTAGCTACTCTAAATTAGGTGTGAACAAAACATCTGCATGGTGTCCAGAGATCCAGTCTACTGGCATCCAATCCAGTGTGTACATTAGATTTACGGCATTTTGCAGACACCCAGAGCGACTTACGTTTACCTCATTTATCCAAATGAGTAGTTGAGGGTTAAGGGCCTTGCTCAAGGGCAAGGATTTGAACTCGCGACCTTCCGATCAGTAGTGCAACGTAGCCCCGAGTGTGTATTGACACCTCACACTCAATGTTCCCAAGATTAGCTCCAGCTGTATTTCAGCTTTTCTTAGAGTATTTATTTAGATGTGGCATTGCATTTTTGTAAATTTAAGAGCCTCTGAATGCTATAACCTAGAAGGATACAGTATCTTATCCTGTGTTCTTTAATATACACACATGATTCAACTTATTAGCTTCTTTACAAATATTCCATGAGTTAAATGAAGTGTGTTAGAGCATGGACCTGTGTAGAGGAATGAGGTCAATAGGATTGTGAACCACTGCTGTATGAGAATGCTTTATGGAGTATCTTTTGTAGAGAATCGTGACCTGGTTGGTGAAGGCCATCTGTTTTTGACCCTCCAGCATTTTTGCAGGAACTGGGTGAAAATTTCCTGACATTTGCTATTGGGACAGTTCGAGGTAGAAAGGCACTTCTGTCAGGGCAAGTTTGAAGTGTGTGCTCTAATCGGATGAGAAAGCTTGCATTATGGTCATGGACAGCACTCTGTGGAGAGAACCCTGAGGCTACACACACACACATACACACACATACACACAAACAGAGAGATAGCAGATACCCAAAATGTCAGAACCTTCAGAAACATGCCAGGATGTACCTACAATTTTAGTGGGTGAAGCAACAGATGTGTCGCTCCAAAGAGCAAAACAGACACACCATGGTAAAGTTCATGGCTGTATTTGGTAAGGTCACCAGACACCCTGAAGCTAATTGATCACTGGTTTAAGGTTAGAAATGTGTGTGTGTTGCTGAGCTGCATGGCCATGGGTAGAGAGGATCACATTGCAAAATATGTATCCAAAGATTTAATACCAAAATAAGATATCACAAACTATTTAAGTATTTACAAAATACACAAGAACCCAGATTCAATGAATCGAGTAGTTAGGAAATAGAAGTGCAGAGATGGGACAAACGATATTGATCAGTGATTGGTCATTAAGAAAAATGGTGAACAGTGATTGATTGTTTGGAACAATGGTGATAAGTGATTGGTTATTGGGAAACAACAGTAATCAGTGACTGGTCTTGGGAAGAATGGTGATTTGTGAGAAGGGTACGGTAGTTTAGTGGTTAGTATGTTTGCCTCACACCTGGGTGGTTGGTGGTTTGAACCCCACCTCCGCCCTCTATGCACATTCTTCCCATGCTTTCGGGTTACCTCCGGGTACTCCGGTTTCCTCACCCAGTCCAAAGGCATGCATTGTAAGCTGATTGGCATTTCCAAATGGTCTGTTTGTGAATGTGTGTGCAATTGTGTCCTGCAATGGTTTGGCACCCCGTCCAGGGTGTCCCTCACCTTGTACCCCGAGTTCCCTGGGATGGGTTTCAGGCTCCCCTGTGACTCTGTGTAGGATATGCGGTACGGAAAATGAACGGATGGTGATCAGTGAGTGGTCACTGGGAAACAGTGGTGATCAGTGATTGGTCATTGGGAAAAAATGGTGATCAGTGAGTAGTCATTGGGAAAAAATGGTGATCAGTGAGTGGTCATTGGGAGACAATGGTGATCAGTGATTGGTCATTGGGAAACAATGGTGATCAGTGAGTGGTCATTGGGAAACAATGGTGATCAGTGAGTGGTCATTGGGAAACAATGGTGATCAGTGAGTGGTCATTGGGAAACGATGGTGATCAGTGAGTGGTCATTGGGAAACGATGGTGATCAGTGAGTGGTCATTGGGAAACGATGGTGATCAGTGAGTGGTCATTGGGAAACGATGGTGATCAGTGAGTGGTCATTGGGAAACGATGGTGATCAGTGAGTGGTCATTGGGAAACGATGGTGATCAGTGAGTGGTCATTGGGAAACGATGGTGATCAGTGAGTGGTCATTGGGAAACGATGGTGATCAGTGAGTGGTCATTGGGAAACAAAGGTGATCAGTGATTGGTCATTGGGAAACAAAGGTGATCAGTGATTGGTCATTGGGAAACAATGGTGATCAGTGATTGGTCATTGGGAAACAATGGTGATCAGTGAGTAGTCATTGGGAAACAATGGTGATCAGTGATTGGTCACTGGGAAACAATGGTGATACGTGAGTGGTCATTGGGAACATGGATTCACACAAGCACAACTCATTGCTTTACACACTGGTGGTGAATTGACCGAACCTATTCTCTCAACCCTGAGCTGGAGAGCCATACAGCACTGCTTAGTTTTGATAAAATATGTGGTGAAACTGCATTTGGTTGTTGATTCTACTCTAGAACTAGCTTTGAAATAACAGTGTAACACGGTTTTAGCTTCATTTTTTTTTCTTAGGCCTATTTTTACAGAGTGCTTGTTTTTCGTTAGAGATTACAAAGCACATCTTTAAGAGGCTGTTGGTAAAGGAGGCTGACAAATAAATGTAAACATGATCTATGCACAATTTTTACGCAGTTTGAGAGCTGAAATCTACCATTAATAATGCCTCTCAGATAACTTGGCACCAGCATCTCTTCTAGGCTGCTTCAAGATGCCCAGAGGAAAGCCAACAGTAGTTTCTCGTTTGTTGCTGACTGCTGCTTGTCGTTTGCCTTTTTCTCCTTCAAACAACCCAACAAATCAAATAAACATGATGCTTACTATTTATCTAGTCACGATGTCATAAACTTTTAGCATCTATGCTAGCACCCGGGCACAGGAGGACCATCTTCTTGGCCATTTTCTGATACAGAGAGACAAGGTGAGCACTCAGCAAGTTGAGTGGAATCAATAAATAAGTTGCCTGCCATGTTTCTCCATCTGCTTCATACATTCGTCAGTACGCAGGGAACGAGGAAACGCTCTTTTAGGGCAGTTTATAACTAACAGAGTGAGGGCTTTACCTCCATTTTAGAGGAACAGAGAATCAATGCTATTGCTTCTACTGTAGAAACACTTTTGACTGATAAACTCTTCTTTTCTCCAACTTGTTCTTTTCCTAATCATGCTTTCTTTTTTCCCTTCTTCAGTTATTTCTGCATCCCAGTCTTCCTCTGTCTGAACCTTTGACCGGAAAACTCGAACTGCTGGAGATTTGCCCCACATTTGTTAATGGTATTTGGGAGGGGAACAAGAAGGATGGTTTGTTGTAGATTGGTTGCAAATATCACGTCACACACACCCCGTCTTTGATCGTTTTCCTATACCAGCACGTCCCATCGTGTTTCATTCCTTACTTATCATCATCCTATATACTGATTATACACTGTATAATTGTCATTACCAATAAATCATAAGTATTACTTATATATACGTAGCTCATACGTCATCACTGTGGAAATCAGCACTGCTGCTCCGTATCTAACACTTTGAATGCGGCTGCGTTATCTTGGAGCGTCTAAATAAAAGTGTATCTGTCTCATTGGAAGAGATGACGTCACAGTCGTGTGTTCTCTCACATCTCTCACTTTCCTTTCATTCTGCAACTTTCTCTTCTTTATTGATCCGTTCCCTGACTCTCCAAAGGGTTTTGCCAGGGTTAGCCCGAGAGGACTTTAGCAGCCATGTCCGTGTCTTATCGATGGGGCACAGGAGGCCGTTCAGAGGTCGGCTTGGAGCAGATAAACCTCATATTGAACTGTAATGCCTGCAAGGTGGTGAACATCGATTGGGCAAACAGCACGTTTCTGTCTCTCCTGATCCTACAGGACAATCAATAAGTCTCAAGTCTCAACTTGCTGTACTGTTTGGCAAATTAGGCTGCATCCAAACATAGTGAGCACGATTTATTTGCAGTGCACTATTTGATAATCAGGAAACTGCTTTGTATTCTGAAGGGGTCAAATAATCAATAAGGCCTTTCTGACTGTTTGGATAATCAATAAGGCCTTTCTGACTAAAGATCGGCTACACACGTGACAATAAGAAGTGGAAGTACACAACAATGTGTAAAATATACATGGTAAGGTAGGGTAACTGTGGGTGATGTTTTTTTGCAATATTTTTTATTGCAAAGTGTTTCAAAGAAAATCAAAGACTGAAAATTGCTGCTTGCATAAGTGTTCGGGGGGGGGGATATTTATTAGGCAGCATGTGAACAAACAGTTCTCAAAGTTGATGTGTTGGAAGTAGGAAAAATGGGCAAGCGTAAGGATCCGAGAAACTTTGACAAGGGCCAAATTGTGATAGCTAGACAACTGGGTCAGAGCGTCTCCACAACATCAAGTCTTGTGGGGTGTTCCCGACCAAAAGTGATCCAAAGAAGGACATCCAGTGAACCGGTGACATGAGCCCCCAATTCATGGGCACCCAAGGCGCATTGATGAGTGTGGCCAGCAAAGACTAGACTATCTGGTCCCATCACACAGAAGAGTTATTGTAGACAAATTGCCGAAAAAGTTTAAACACGTTTCTATGATAGAAACGTGTCAGAACACACAGTGCATCACAGCTTGCTGTGTATGGGACTGCGTAGATGCAGATCAGTCAGTGTCCCCATGTTGACCCCCTGTACACCACCGAAAATTCCTATGGGCATGTGAGTATCAGAACTGGAGCAATGGAAGAAAATGGGCAGGTCTGATGAATAATGTTTTCTTTTACATCACATGAACAGCCGGGTGCGTGTGTGTCACTTACCTGGGGAAGATATGACACCAGTATGCACTGTGAGAGAAGAAGGCAAGCCAGCACGCAAATCTGCCAGAAAGAATGGGTGAAAATCACTTCTATACAGTGTGCAAAGCTGGTAGGAACAGCCTTAAAGCTGTTATTGCAGCAAAAGGTGGTTCTAGGAAGTACTACTCTGAAAGGATTTTCAGTTTTATTCATTTATTTATTTTTAAAAAAGATCTACCCACTAATAATGAATTACGTCTTTTGAAAATATGTTTTAAGAGCATATTGGTTTGCAATAAATAATACTGTCTGGAACAATTTGTTTAAGTGTCATTGGTAACCCAGACAAATCCGATGACATATAACGTGGCTGAATGCCGTAGACTTGGCCAAGGAAAATTCATATCTGACTATTTTATTTTTAACTTGAGCACTTAAAGACAACTCATACAGGTTGTGAAACTGCAATCATCACTGTAATGGGAAGCAAAACTAATAACATCCTCTTTCCTTTCTCTGTGTTTATTTCTAGAATATGTCTGGTAGAGTGAGACATATTTAATCAGAATCATTTCTTTTGACTTGAGAGGTGCCTGTCTTCACTATTCCACTGGATGCCTGATTGATGCCTGATTTCCTTAAATTAAAAAAAAAAAAAAAATAAGAAGAAAAAAAGTGGTTTAATACAGAACAACATTCAAAATATAAAATAATATGAAAGCCTTTTTTTAAAAAAAACAAAAACAACTATTTCTTTACTATTTCTTTATGGACGTAGACCACAATAAAATGTTTGTGTATTAACCATGAAGTACACCCCTACCATCGGCTCTCAAAATCATTCCAGTTTTATTTTGAAACACGCACGTGTTCCTGTAGTGATTAAGTCACTTGTGGAGTGTGAACCCACCCTGAGGCCATCTGCAGTACTGCACCACTAACAGCAGCATTTCACTGGTTTTCAGGGTAACTGGAGTCACTCATGGCCTAGACCAGGAGTTCCCAAACTTTTCCAGGGCAAGGTCCTCCAAATGGCATTAACATTTGACCGAGGCTCCCTTTTGCAAGATGTCTTTAAAACACATTAAAAATACAGACTTCTGAATATATCCCCCCCCCCGCCTTTTTTTTTTAAAATTAATAATAACATCTTCCATCTTTACATTACATTACATTAGGAATGAATTGTGTGTGTGTGTGTGTGTGTGTGTGTGTGGTTGTCTGTGTGTGTGAAAAAGAGAAAGAGTGAGAAAGAGAAAACATACTAGTGGGAGGGATGGGCACACCAAATTGTTGAGGCCTCCCGGGCGCCCCCTGGCGGCCCCTACTTTGAAAACCACTGGCCTTGACATCTCTTACAGGATAATCCTCTCTTAATCTCTCTCTCGCTCCCTCTTAGACCCCCTCTCTCTCTCTCTTAGTCTCTCTCTCTCTCTCCCCCTCCCTCTCTCTCCCTCTTAGTCTCTCCCCCCCCCCCACCCCCTGTATCTGCGGGGTCAGAGCAGAATGATGACTTTACACTAAATTCTGTCAGACCTTCTGTCAGACCTTCTAAACAGTCTACAGTTGCTGATCTTTTTCTTTCATATCCTCTTGTGCTAATGTGTTTCTCTATATTGAGAACAGAGAAACAATAATCCACCGCCAAGGATCAATTAACATTAGATCTATTTTATTTCTGTTAATTGTTTAGGGAACAAACCATTATGATTATCATTTTTAAAAAAAAAAAAAAAAAAAAAAGGCCTACACTACTAGGATACACTGCCCAAAAATCGTACATAATGTGCTGTATTTAAGATTATTTATTTATTTTCAGTATATAATGCATGCAGGGATTTGAACCATTATAGGAAGGTTAACTTCATTTCACAGTTCATCATTACTGAAAGCTGCTTATGACCAATTCTTCTTTATATATATATATATATAGATAGATAGATAGATATAGATATATATAGATATATATATATATGTGCCGATGTGAAATCTTTCCCAAATCACTACAATCTATAAAGCGAGGAGCACCTCATCAAATAAGAACCCCCATATTGTCTTCATCGACTCTCCAACCTTCGACACCATTATTAAAGACTCGGCTTTTCCACGAGTGTCTTTAATGGTGTGGTTTTCTTGGAGCTAAACTTGTCATCCTCGCAGTTACTCATTTCTAATCCATTATTATTACATGTATCTATGATCTCTTTACTTAGTATTCACCTGAATACCTAACACCTCTACTTCCTGTTTATGCACATGTTATAACTTCTAGCGTTATTCCCGTTGATCGAAGATTGAAGTGCAAAATGATTTCATGTAAGTTCAAGCTCACTTTAGTCATAGTGAAACAAATCATGATAATTATTCAAATAAATGAGGAAGGAAACTTGCGAGTGTGCTCCAAGTTTCCATTTCAGTGCGAACAACAAAACAGACAAGAGCTCGCTGGAACAAAGGTAAGCATTTCATGCTTTTTCATGCTTTTATCCTTTATTCGTCGTGTAGTCTGTTTATAAAGGGTTGTGGAAATGAAAACATGCTCGTTTCACTTACTGCAAACATTTCCAATAATGATGTTCAAATATATCAGTGCTATGTCATTATTTTTGACTTAAGAACTCAATATTTCAAGATCTCATGCCCCATTTAACTTAATATCTCATTACCTCGACTTGTTTTTGAGTTATCTGATTTCGATTTTAATATTTTAAAAAACCTCACAACTGACCTAATCATTAAAGGATCATAAAAGAACCCTGATGATCATACTGAACATCCTTTCAGTGCTCTTAATACTGTTTGACTTCATAGTCTACAGCTGTGGAAGAGGATGGGTTTTGAGTCTGATTTCTCAGAAAGTTTCTTCCTCGTGTCGTCTCAGGGAATTTTTCCTCGTTCTTTCCATGTTCCCACGTTCCCTTGTTCAAAAGAACCGCTTTCACCGTTACGTCAGTTCACTTGTTAGGAGTCAAAATAACGTAATAAGGTCATAGTTATTAAGTTGAAATAGCAAAATAATACTGTCTATTGAAGTGATTCGTTATTAAGTTGAAATAGTGACGTAATATGTCAAAATCATCAAAGACATTTCCTAGTTGTGTACTTTTCCGTTTGTATCTCTTATTGAAGTAACCATCACTTATATTGTGTTAATTATACATTGTATAAGATTAGATGGTTTGAGAAAATGGATTATAATTCTTGTAGTGTGCATGTTTACCTTTAAGGGGTGATGCAGCCATGCTGAATAGAACAAGACTGTTTTCAACAGCAGCAGTTCTCATGTTGCTGGCAGGTAAACCTGATTTTATATATATAATATATAAAATCATTTTTTTAAAAATACAAATATATATTACATTTGTATTTGCATTCTTTTGTTACTGTTATGTGCCTGTGTAGTATGTCGTGTGCTTGACTTCGGCTGATATCTGTTAGATCTGTTTTAAAACATTATTGATTGTAAAAAATAATAATAATAAATGAATGAATAAATAATAATAATAATAATAATAATGTTTTATAATCCCACTACCATTACATAATCCCAGTGTCACCCAGAACAGGATGGGTTTGAGTCTAGAGTGAGCTGTTTTGGCCAAATTGTTTTAGAAGCAAGTAGTGTGCAAGTGTTTACATAGTCAGTGTTTGAACTCACAAATTAGATGGACTTGTCCTGTGTGTGTGTGTGTGTGTGTGTGTGTGTGTGTGTTCCAGGAGTTCAGGCTCAGCACAGTGTAACTCTCTCCTCTCAGAGTCTCTGTGCTGTTACTAGATCTACAGTAAAAATCCCCTGTACATATCCAAACTCTTATTATCGCAGACCGAAGGAGTGGTATCGAGTCCAGAGCTCTGAAGGAGAACCACGAGACCTGAGGAAAGATCCACAATACTCAAGACGAGTGTCTGTAAGCACAGAGACGTCTGACTGTGAGCTGACAGTGAGGAATGTGAGAGCGAGTGACTCTGGAGTTTATAACTTCAGATTTAAAACATGGAGCAATAACTGGATATCTGCTCCATCTGGAGTTCATCTGACTGTTACAGGTAACACACACACACACACACACACACACACACACACACACACACACACTCACACGCTTTATTGATTCAGGTATGGAAGATAAGTCCTGTATGTATGTAGTATTTACAGGATTTAGGTATGTAAAGTGAATTGTGTGTAGACTTGCAGGTGAAGGTGGATCCTAACACTGTAGGACAGAGAGAACTGAAACTGACCTGTAGCGCCACCTGCAGCCTCAGCACGTACCGTTTCTACTGGTACAGGAATGGCCAATACGAGCAATACATAACTGAGGCATCGATTGTGATCGACTCCACCCATCTATCTAACCTGGGCAGCTACTCCTGTCAAGTGTACGAGAGTCAACACCGTTCTCCTCCAGCGTGTGAGTGTCAGAGTCCGTCTGTCCCTCAGCAGCAAACCTCTGCTGATAACTAAGCACTGAATCAGATAGTTGGCGTTAAGGTTTTTTGTTTTTTTTAGATGAGGACGGGTTCCCTTCTGAGTCTGGTTCCTCTCAAAGTTTCTTCCTCATATCGTCTCAGGGAGTTTTTCCTTTCCACCGTTGCCTCTGGCTTGCACATTAGGGATAAATTCATAAATGTTCTGTAAAGCTGCTTTGTGACAATGTCCACTGTTAGAAGCGCTTTACAAATAATATTGAGTTGAATTGAATAGCGTTCACAGATAATGAGCTTTCATCAACAGTCACCTCGCTGTTAAACATATCGAGAGAAAGATGCTAGACTCAAATAATGTTAAACAGTGTAACTGTGAGGTGAGGAGAGAGCACCACGGCTTGTAGCCAAAACATTCGCAAACAAACTGTTGAAATTATCATTTGTGAACCATAAGTCCTCTGTGTCCCTGTGTGTTTCAGGTGTACTGGGTAAAGAGTGTTGGGGTGTGACTTACACTCCTGAACGTGTGTGTGCTCTGAAAGACACGTCGATTGATCTCTCCTGCTCTTATAAACACCCTGCAGGACACACAGTGATAAAATCAGTCTGGTTCATTAAAGATCAGACTGGTGTTGAACCTGTGGATGTGAGAGAGGATGAGGAGTATCAGGGCCGAGTGCAGTACACACAGAACTCCCAGAATAACTGTAGACTGAGAATCACTAACCTGAGAGAGAGAGACGCTCAAACATACAGATTCAGATTCTACACTGATGGGGGTAAATACACCGGTGATCCTGGAGTCTCTCTGTCTGTCACAGGTAAAGCCACATAATTATATGTTAACTTAAAGCTGCAGTATGGAATTTTTTTTGGTTAAAAATGAACAAAATTTAATTTTTTTAAAACGTAAAGCTGTATGAGAAACATTAAGTTAAAGTATGAGAATATTCTATATTTGAAAATAACACCAAACCATGCTTATTATTTTCAGATATGAAGGTTATAGTATCAGACTCGGATAACTGGAACAAGAGGCTGAGCTGCATCACCACCTGCACTCTGTCTAACAACCCCACTTACATCTGGTACAAGAACGGACAGCGTGTCACTGACCCGTACAGAAATGAACTGTATGTCAGTAGTTGGGAATCAGGCAGCTACTCCTGTGCTGTAAGAGGACACGAGGAGCTTCGCTCTCCTGCTGTCTGTAAGAACTCACTTTACACTTCACTCACTCTGTCATCATCTCACTGCCAGCTTCTGTTAGATTACAATAAACTCACATGCAGTGATTCATGTCTGAGTGATGCTTTAGGTTTTTATTTATTTATTTAGATTTCTGTTCTAACTCAGTTTATATGTTTCAGGTGTTTTTGATGAGAAGAGCTGCTGGAGTGTGACGTACTCCACCCAGACTATCTGCTCTCTGATTGGATCATCAGTGGACATACACAGTTATTACACATTCCCTGATCGTTACAAGGTCACAGAAGTGTTCTGGTTCATTAAAGAGCAGGCTGGTGTTGAACCTGTGGATGTGAGAGAGGATGAGGAGTATCGGGGCCGAGTGCAGTACACACAGATCTCCCAGAATAACTGTAGACTGAGAATCACTAACCTGAGAGAGAGAGACGCTCAAACATACAGATTCAGATTCTACACTGATGATCCTACAGGCGAATACACCGGTGATCCTGGAGTCTCTCTGTCTGTCACAGGTAAAGCTGTATGAGAAACATTAAATTAACTATAAGAACATTCTACATTTGAAAATAACACAAAACCGTGCATATTGTATGCAGATCTGAAGGTTACAGTATCAGACTGGTACACCAAGAACAGCAAGAAGCTGAGCTGCATCACCACCTGCACTCTGTCTAACAACCCCACTTACATCTGGTACAAGAACGGACAGCGTGTCACTGACCCGTACAGAAATGAACTGTATGTCAGTAGTGGGGAATCAGGCAGCTACTCCTGTGCTGTAAGAGGACACGAGGAGCTTCGCTCTCCTGCTGTCTGTAAGAACTCACTTTACACTTCACTCACTCTGTCATCATCTCACTGCCAGCTTCTGTTAGATTTAAATAAAGTTATTTTTATTGACACATCTGAGAGATAATGATAGTAATTGTTATTTTATTTAAAGAATATTCTAATATTATTATGGCTAAATCCTGATAATCATAAAGTTTTAGTCATTTTACTTACAAAGGAAAAATTGTCTTATAAAAGATACGGAGACTGCCTATCTAACTTAAGCTCTGTTCAGATGGGATGTATTTTACTTGAGGAAGTGGTGGTTCAGTGGTTAAGTAGTTGGGCTTCTGATAGGAAATGTGTGAATTCAAATCCCAGCACTGCCAGGCTGCCATGAGTTGTTGAGCAAGGCCCTTAACCCTCACAATTTTTACAGTTGTAAATCCCTTTGTATAAAAGTGTCAGCCAAATGAGCAAAACTACATATAATGTAAATATTTACCTAAATATCCGTGCTTTTATTTCCATATAATTACATTTTGTTGGTATTTTTTATGGACTGTTTCAATATATGGAACAATTATGGCGTCTTTTACCTTCTACAAAACGGTCAGTGGAAATAACCCCAGGTAATGTACATCATGTTCAGCTCGACATGCAGGTAAGTATTCCACAATATTCTATGGGAAAGTATTTTATTTTTTTTTTTTTTTAAAAACATTTTCTTTTACACATCAAGACACTCCAGAAGGTGCTTTATTGTATCATTTCCCACCCAAACTAAGCCACCACATAGCACTGGCTGAGTTTAAAATAATATATTTAAAATGGTTGTGAACACAGGAATGGGGGGACCCGGAAGCAGAACATAAACACAGGAGTTCAGGGTTAAATGGGTTTTATTGAGGGCTTGGAGAAACTGGGGTGTGTGTGAAAGGAGTATGGTAATTGTGTAGTCAAGGTCGGGATTCACTCTGGTCGGTACAGTGGCGGTCGTTTGCTCAGCAAGGCTGGCTGGGGTAGCAGGAAGTGAGCAGGCAGGCTGGGTGAGCTGTGAACCTGGAACACGAGGAAAAAACCGAGTGAGCAGCAAGATTACCTGACAGGAAAAACTGGACAGCTGTAAGCTGGACATGTTACCACACCGAAAGCCAGAACAATCTCGCATTGAGTGTCTGAAGAACCAGGGTTTAAATACTCATGGCATGATGAGAAGCTGTTGAGCTGATGAGAAGCAGGTGAGTCCAATGATGCAATCAAACGTGGTGCGAAAGCCCAGAGACACATACACACACACACACACACACACACACACACACACACACACACACACACACACACACACACAACACAGAGAGAGAAAATACTGGAAACACAAGGAAAGTGGAAAAGTGTGGGACTGGAACCTGCCAGTACCCCCTCTTAACAGAAGCCTCCAGGTGACCTGCCAGGCTTGTCTGGATGGGCTCTGTGAAACTCTCAGATGACCAAGAGGTCCAGAATATCCAGAAGGATCGGGATACCCAGGTCCACTCCTCCAGTCTGTTTTCTTCCCAGTTTACCAGATATTGCAGCCCCCGTCCCCTGCAGTGCACATCAGCAGCCTCCTGATGGTGTAGGCCAGGTGATCATCCACAACCCGAGTGGGCAGAGGGGGGTCAAATGGAAGGCTCAGAGGGCTGATGTGAACAGGCTTGAGTTGGAAGACATGAAAGCTAGGGTGAATGCACAGGGATCTGGGGGAGCTTGAGTTTAACAATGGAATAGTTGATGATGCTCTTGATGGTGAAGGGGCCCAGATAACAGGGGAGAGTTTATTGGACTCTGTCTTTAGTGGGATGTCCTTAGCAGAAAGCCATAGTTTTTGACCTGGATCATAGTTGGGTGCTGGAATCCGATGGTGGTCGCCTGGCTACAGTTGCAATTGGTGAAGCGGATCAGTGTGGAATGGGCCTCCTTCCACACCTTGTGGAAATGGTGAATGTGGGCTTGCATGGAGGGGACAACCATGTCATTTTCCTGGATGGGGAACAAGGGAGGCTGATAACCCAGGGAACACTCAAAGGGGGACATACCAGTGGCAGTACTGGACAGGGAGTTGTGGGCATACTCAATCCAGGGTAGTTGGGAACGCCTGGTGGAGGAGTTGTTGGCCATGACACTGCAACGCTGCTTCCAACTCCAAGGCCCACTCCGCCTGACTGTTAGTCTGGGGGTGAAACCCAGAGGACAGACTCACTGTGGCCCCGGGAGCATTGCAAAATGAATTCCATACCTGGGAAATAAACCGAGGTCCGTGGTCAGAGACAATGTCCTTGGGAATACCATGCAGCCAGAAGACATATCTAACGAAGAGGTCTGCAGTTTCTCAGGTGGTGGGGAGCTTGGGCAGGGCCACAAAATGAACAGCTTTAGAGAAGTGGTCTACTATGGTAAGGATGATGGTGTTACCTTGTGATGTGTGAACGAGAGTGGCTGGGAACAGGCAGGGATCATAGTAGGCTGACAGGTGAGCAGTGAGAGATGTCTTCTTCTGGGGTGAACTGGCGGGAGAGGGTACTGGGCTTAGGGTTCTTAGAATCGATATGGTAGATGATAGTGAAATTACAACTCACAATTCCCCATATTCCACAGGGGAGAAGCGACGTTGCATTCCGCAGAGGAGAAGTGATGAGAAACAATGTAGGGGTGAAGTTTCGGTTCAGAAACTCGATGCCAGGAAAGCACCGCACCCACACCTGAAACAGAGGCGTCCACCTCCTCAATGAATTGCCACAAAGGACCAGGTTGGATAAGCACAGGGGTCCACACGAAGGGAGTGGAGGTGAGCCTAGTGAGGGGTGCTGCAACCCGACTGTAGTCCCTGATGAAGCCACTCGACAATGGCTTGGATCTTCTCAGGATCAGCCTTGACTTGTCCACTCTCGATGACATACCCAAGGAAGGTGACTGTCCGGGCATGTAACTTGCATTTTTCAGCTTTGATGAACGGGCAGTTCTCCAGAAGTCACTGTAGGACTTGCCAGACATGGTGGGTGTACTCAGTGGGTGTGGAAAAAATTATGCAGACACCAGCCCTACCACAAGTTCTAATAATAAAGGTCAAAACAATTAGTTTGTATTGAAGATTAAATGTTTCTGTGTATCAGGATTACAGTATGGCTAGTCAATATGGAAGCCACATATCAATCACATTTAGAGGTTTTTTGATACTGTGACAATGCATGAAGACTGAAAAGTGAAAATCAGTAATCTTGGAATAAGAAGTGGATTACTTCTTGTGTTTGTTCATTGTTGAACATTAAGGATGTTAAAACATTGCTTCAGGCCTCTAGAATGACTAGATTTATTACGATTTTTGCAATTCTTACTTCAATGCAATCCCTGATGAAATTTTGCTAAAATTTAACTTTAATGTTTGAGTCCCCAGCCCCACCCCCACCTCTTTTCCCTTCTGGAAGGTTTTTTGTCCACTCCTTTTTTTGCATTTTATTGCAACTTTCACTGTGCTCATACAGAGACCAGACTGCATTAGGAATCCACCCAGATGCCCCATACTCCTGTCGTATCTCCCATGACAAATATCAAGACACAAAATCTATCCCAATCTACAAAACAGATGTAGACTGGATTAGTTTACTCTCATGACCCATCATAAAGCTGTGCAATACTAAAGAGCTGATCCACTGTTCTACAGCTTGTGTAGAAAATGCATTGTTTCTTCTGAATCCTATCCCTACAACTGTGCCATCAACTTGCTCCTAGGTACTTCTCTACCTTGGGCTAGGCTCTTTGCACATTCTGGTTCTGAACAAAAATCAATGGAGGAATACATTCAGAATTCGTTGTTGCTAAGGTTCATTCTGCCCTCTACCTTGCCAGCGGGGGTGGGGTTTTTGTTTGTGGGGAAGAAGGATGGGGACCTTTGTGTTACTGAGGCCTCAACAAGATCCCCAGTACCCTCTGCCTCTCATGATTATGGCCGTTGAATCACTGCAGCACGCATGCATTTTTTCCAAGCTGGACCTGCAAAGTGTGGACCTGCAAATCTCATCAGAGTATGGCAGGGTGACAAATGGAAGACATTCCAAAGGGTAGCCTGCAAATGGACTCAGCCAGGATCAAGGTTGTTATGGATTGGCCACAGGTAACCTCACTCCAACTAGTCATACACTTCCTGGGCTTTCCTAACTTTTTCTGACAGTTTATTCCAAAGTTTAGCACTGTAGCAGCACCACTTGGTTTTGATAGTCACCCAAAGCCCAGGAAGCTTTTTGAGGAGCTCAAACAGTGCCTGATATCAGCTCCCATCTTTCGACTACCCAGCCAAGACAGCCCATTCATTGTGGAAGTAGACAACTCTGATGTGGCCATAGGATCACTCTTTGTTCCAGTATGCTGGTAATGACCAGAAGCTCCACCCCATGCTTACTTTTTCCATTCTCTCATCCACAATGAACAGCATTATGACATGGATAATATGGAGCTTTTTGCTGTCAACTTGGTTCAGGGGGAATAGAGAGACAATATTAGGAGGGAGCCAAATCCCAGTTCATGGTTGGGACAGACCATAAGAAATTGATGTATATCCAAGGTGGCAAATTTCTTACTCTGCACCAGGCCAGATGGGCATTGTTCTTTGGCATATCAGCCTGGCTCAAAGAACATTAAATCTGCTACCCTCTCCACGCATTGGGCCCCTTCCACCACACAGCCTGATGCTGAACCCATAGTCCCCGGGCCACAGATTCTGGCCCCCTTGAGATGGGGACTAGAAACAGATATTTGGTAGCTCTCCAATGACAGCATCAACCCTTGGTCCCCAGCCACCCTTTGTTGATGGCACTATAGCACTCATCCTAGGGCTTGTCTTCTTTTGCATGCCAGTTTGGCGATCATCCTCCCAGGAAGCTGACATGGCCATCCCTTCAGCCAAGCACCTTCTCTGGCAGTGCTAACAGAGCTGGCAGAAGGCCCACACTTTGTTTTTAACCACCAGCTAAGGCAGAACCCATGTGGCTTTGTACTAAAGACCTACCCCTGCACCTGGACTCTCGGTATGTGGGTCACTTTAAGGTTGTTAATTAAAATTAAGTCAGTCTTTTATCAAGTACAGCTCCCCAAATCCATGAGGATAAACCCCACATTCAATGTGTTGTGCCTCAAGCTGGTACTTGTAGTCCATTGGCGTAATCCTTTCTGAGTTGAGATCGGTTGGCAAACCGAATGGACCATTTAGTACTGTCCCTTTCCCTTCTCACTATTGTTTTGCCCTCTGTGGTTTATTATTTGGCACACTTTTGTTCTTTCCTGCACCATTGGGAATTCAGTGCATTATCTGCCACCCTTTCCCCGCAGCTCATTTAGTAGAGTGCTTGCCTCTGCCCTGCTCTCAAGCCCTGCAGTCGAGCGCTCACTTTCGTACTTTGTTCTGTCTGCACCTTCATTCCAATGTTCTGACCACACCATCAGTTAGTGCTGCCTCTTGGCTCAGCGTGTTTAAAGCACTTGCTGTTGCAATCTTGAAAACCAGATTCAAACCTCCACCAAGCACAACCATCACTTCTCTCATTTTGACTGGTCAAGGTCTGCTACTGGGCACTCTGTATGTGTCAGTAAGTCGTTAAGATGCTCATGCTGTTTACAGGGTGTCTTACAACCCTGATATTCCTATGTTAGGATCAGATGGAGTCTCCTCCTCTTTTTAAAAAATAGTGACCCCAAATCCAGTTTCCCAGTCCAAAGGCAGTGCCCAGATCTTCATGCAGCATTGAATAGGCATGTTAATGACACAAACCTAAGCATGCCCAGTGCCTTTGTGCCTTCATCTCTGGCTGAATTGCATTGAATTGAACTGACATGGTAAACTCAGCTACAGAGATGGAATCCAAAATACCAGTGACTTCTGCCACAGCATCCTGAAAGGAGGACCTCTTTAAGGTCCACTGGGTTAAGAATTTTCTCAAAGTGCTCCTTCTATCATTCAGCAACATCCTTTGTAGAGGTCAATGCTCATCCTTACTTGCGCTTATTTACTAACTAACATCTTTGGGTCAATATGAATGTCCTTTTCCATGGCCTCTTCAAACTCCTCCCATGACAAAGCCTTCATACCTGCAATTATTTTTGCTGCAGCCCTTCTAGTTCTCCTATGATCAATATTCAGAAGGTGCCATTAGGCACCTGTTCTTTCACAACTAGTGTCAACCAGCATCCTATGGTTGTCACGATAAAAGACACTGACAGCCTTTCAGTGGGGTACATAAAACTATGTAATTATGTAATGTAATAAAACTATGTAATGTAATTCTTCATAATCTTCCAATCAGATTCCCCTAAAAACACCAGCGCAGTGGTTCTTTCCTCTGGAGACACAGTGGAGGGGGATTCAGTGACTCTGAGCTGTAGCAGTGATGCAAACCCTCCTGTTCTCACCTACTCCTGGTTTAAACAGAGAGCAGCTGCAGACACACTGCTGACAACAAGCCAGAATTACAGCATCAGCAACATCAGCTCCCAGCACAGCGGACTGTACTACTGCACTGCTCACAACCGGCTGGGACAGCACAACTCTACACCGACACTCCTGGATGTGTTATGTAAGTTCCCTGGCTTGTTCTCAGTATATCCATGCTTAATAATATGTGAACATACTTGGTACGTCTAAAATTAAGTTTGGTTTCCTTCATGCGTTTATTCATGCTTCCAGAGCTAATGGTGTTTAACAGGCTAAAAACTTGGTAATTAAATTGCAAAATGATTTAATGTGTGTAAATATCTTTGTATATCAAACTGAACTTAAAATTCATATATACAAAAGCTTTGGTAATGATAATTTTGTTCGTACTCGAATACGTGATAAATGCCAATCATCATACATTACCAAGGGCGTTCATAGCACTACCGATTTGCACTTAGTAATAGCCACAAAAGAGAGAGCTGAAATGACAATATGAATACTAAACAGTGAAAGAGCAACTCCTAAGTGTGATATGTGCTAAATCTTTCTGTAATGCAGCTCAGCCATTGCAGCACATCAGCTCCAGTCTAAAAAGGCCTTGGAATACTGAACGCAGAGATGACGTCTGCAAGGGTTGCACAAATAATTAAACCACATTGTATGCTTACAATCTTGCATTCTCCCTGCTGTTTCGTGTTGGGGTATGAGTTCTCCATTAGTGCAGGTGCACCTATTAAAATTTGGTGATAATTTCCACAAATACAGGAAAACGACTGCTGCTACACAAAGTCATCCATCTTGGAATGATTTGGCTTGGGCGCATCTCGTTTATAATGACTAGTCACAGACTTGGTCTCACAGTGTGTTTATCCTACTGTCATGTGTACTACACAGCGAGCAAAGCCTCCATGAGACAGCTCCACATGAAGTATGTCAAGGCATTAAAGGCCTTCATATAATTCCTGAGGCATTAATGTTCAATTCGTATACTTCAAAGGTGGTTTTTCCTTCTTGCACCCCAGGTGAACTTATACTTCCTCTTATACAGTGGCACGTCTTTTATCCCACTTGAATGGCTACCCTTATTTGTCTCAATTTGTGGATTTGTTTGGGACTGGATTCTTTCAAGTCGTTCATACGAAACGACTAAGTTTCACGAAATTTTCATTAAATTATGTGTGTAGTTTAAATAAAAAATTTCATCCATGTGAAGCTTATTAATCCAAGTTCACATTACTGAGTCTCCTTTTTCAATTTACACCGAATTTCAGGCGCTCTTGAAGAACAAACTAAATGGAATTTCATTTACATCACATTTTTAAATGAACATTTCTAAATGGTCTTTTACAGTGAATTTATGAATAAATGAATTCGTATCCAGCTTGCTACACGAGGCCCAGAGTTACGGTTTTAATATTAAGACCTTGTGCCTGTTTTCAGATCTCCCTAAAAACACCAGCGCAGTGGTTCTTTCCTCTGGAGACACAGTGGAGGGGGATTCAGTGACTCTGAGCTGTAGCAGTGATGCAAACCCTCCTGTTCTCACCTACTCCTGGTTTAAACAGAGAGCAGCTGCAGACACACTGCTGACAACAGGCCAGAATTACAGCATCAGCACCATCAGCTCCCAGCACAGCGGACTGTACTACTGCACTGCTCACAACCGGCTGGGACAGCACAACTCTACACCCACACTCCTGGATGTGTTATGTAGGTGCAGTTTTTTTGTGTATGATGCTTATTTTTTATTGTAATACATTCAATAAGTAAGTAACTCCCACTTCTGATCAGACTCCCCCCGAAACACGTCTGTGACTGTCGTTCCATCCGTGTCTGGAGACTTGGTCACGCTGTTGTGTAGAAGTGACTCCAACCCCAACAGCTCTTACACCTGGTACAAGAAAACAGAAGGAGATGTGATACTGATTGAAAATGGCACCAATTTAACTTTATCCTCGAGAGCAGATGGATTTTACTACTGTACAGCAAGGAATGGATTTGGATCATCCAATTCATCAGAATGGCCATGTACATCAGGTACTCGCTTCTCACAAGCATGCCATTATAGTGTCAGTTTGATGACATCATGTGTTACTTTTTCTCATTTGTGTCCTTCTCTTTGTCTCCACTCAAAACCTCTGACTCTTTACACCCATCTTTTTAACATGCCGATTATTTCTTACTGATGCAGATAACAGAGCTGTAAAATATGCAGGTTCGGGAGTCGCTGTCGGTTTGGTTCTGTTATTCATGGTTGTCATTCTGTGGATGTGGTAAGAACACAAAATCACATTTACATTACTATAAAATAAAGTCTATGAACCCCATCCAAACATAATTCAATTATTTATAATGTTTGCCATTTAATATTTTGTCAAAATATTTGTCTAATGGGTTTGGATTGCACCCATTCAAATCAAGTGACCCGTACATAGACTAATCGCTATAATACTTCAGTAATAAATATGACTTTGATAAGGGTTGGTTGTGATTTTCACCTCTGTAATAAAATAAAATATAATAGACTTCGCAGACCCCTGGGGGTCCGCATACACCACTTTGAGGACCGCTGATCTAGTATCTATCCACTGCACTGCAGAGTTTCCCCCCCCCCCCTTCACATTAAGGGAACTACATTCACTCATGTAGTATATAAAACGAATTCGTTTCACACCGCAAGTGTAGATGGTGATGTTTTTTTTTTTGTTTTTTTTTTATTACACACATTCCAACAGGAAAAGAGGACCAGCATACAGTAACAGGAGTGAGGAGTACAGCAAGGTGAGTTTTAGTGAAGTCACTAACAGAGAA
Source organism: Ictalurus furcatus (assembly GCF_023375685.1). NCBI lineage: Eukaryota > Metazoa > Chordata > Actinopteri > Siluriformes > Ictaluridae > Ictalurus > Ictalurus furcatus. The sequence goes on from NC_071281.1 coordinate 1,800,695, forward strand.
GTGAGATTTCCAGGCGATAAAGTTAAAGTAGATAGAAGTTATCACCTTTAGACGTAAAAACGTTTGGCGAACGTTTGAGAACTAACATTCCAAGGTGTTGATTTGCATTTTCGTGTTAGATTTTAAGAACCTTAAATCTCTCTCTCTCGCTCCCTCAGAACGACTCTTCTCCCGTGTATGGTAACGTCTCAGCTATGACCTCTGACCCCACACAAACAGATCAGGACAACGTTCAGTACTCCAGCGTTTATTTCACACAAACGCACACACAGGAAGTGCCTCTCTACTCGACGGTTCAACTGCCAAAGGCTCTCAATCAGAAAGAGGACGTAGTATATGCCACAGTGAACATCGTAAAATCAAGAGCTGCTCGGTAAGCGATTCTGTCACACCTTCTGAGTTCTTTCCACTATCTCTTGAGGAAAACAAATAAACTTCACAGGCACAGCTGCAAATAATAGAGAAGTTACAGTAAAACCACGATTATCTTTGTAACTGTTTGTTTAGCTAATTTTCCTCATGAATTTAGTTCAAACTAGAAGCCATTTTCCAAAACAATTAAAACACTGAATATATGTGTGTGTGTGTGGGGGGGGGGGGGTGTGTGGGGGGGGGTTCTTTCATCCAATACTACACCAGTAATAATTATATCTGAAAGGTAATAACGGGTTTAGACAGTAAATGAGAGCAGTTATGTGTTTTGAAATGAAATAATTTACTGACGTAAGCATTTACGTATGAAGCGCTGTGAAAACTCGTGAAAAGCTCTAACATGTCAAAAATGTTTTTCTCTTAACAATGCGCCTCATTCATCAAGCTGAATATGAACAAATGTATTTAGTAAATCGTTCGTAGGAGCATTTACATAAGCAATTCATGTTAGAAAATCATGTTGGGTAATCATGTTAGCAATTATGGAAAAGAATCATTCACGATAGCAAGTCGACACAAATCCATAAAAGACCAATAAGAACATTCTTTCAATTAAGCCAAAAGAGGCGCTGGTGTACAAATCAACTCATCTGGTGTATAAGTCGGATTGTCACAAGAGTTCGGGCTTTTCAGGTGCTTTAATGTTTACTAAGTGATGTTTTTGAGGTGTAGGAATGAGAGAAAATAACTTTTCGTTGATTTTGACGTCATTTCACGCCGCCAGCTCTCAGTGAGCGTTAGCTTTTATGGAGTTTTGTGGGCGTGACTAAATGCAAATAGGCCGTTTTTGTGAATGACGTTTACAGGTGTCAATATAGTCACGTGAGTATGAAATACGTCAGCGTTACCGAAATATGTTAATATGATTAGGCCACACAAACACGTCAACTTCGACTTGACTGAAATTCCCGAACAAGGCGCAGGATTAGTGGCAAATGTGAGAAATATGAAGTGCGTATTTTTGCTCAGGAAATATTCAAAAATACGTTTTCGAATTTTACAGGGAGGACGAAATCTACAACAATCTGAAGTCCAAGAGTAAGAACTGACCATAAAATTCAACGTCTGCAACGTGTTAAAAAAGGTCCAGATACTCTTTTTTTTTTTTTCCCCCCCGTAAGATATAAATAAGTCAATTATGAAGTGACACTTTAGTCCTACATTTAAAAACACATCCTTAATCACAGATTGAACTGATGTTTAGCAAATTAGTGTAAATGCATTGTTCATTCATTGTTCATTGTTAATTATTTTTTTTTATTTGATGCTTTGTGAGGCTTTTTGTGTGCTTGCATGTTTATCCTTTGTTGTGTGATTACAGTATTGTTCATTTTTATTGCTGAATTACACACAGACACTCATTTTAATAAAAAAATATTTATATAATCATGTCATATAAAGTTGCAGTATGATATAACAGCAAAATGGGTTTGTTTTTTAGGGTTTTTTTTTTTTTTTTTTTTAAATATGTTCCACTGGTGAATTAATTTCGACTTTCAGTAATCAGTCCCTGATCAGGCAGATCTGGTGAAACTTTTTGCCCAAATGAGGTCGCACCACTAAAGTTCATACTGTGCGTCTGAGAAAATTTGATCAACATCACCCTCTAGTGGGCATTTCCAAACAAACAAACAAAAAAAAAATCAGACTTTAATCATATCATATGACTGTATGCACCATGGCTTTCATCCAGTATCTTCTGCCCTGTATTAAGGGCCAGGGCTCAGCCAGCTCCTGCAAGAAGCTTCTGGGCAGATGTGAATGCGTGATCTCCTTCCTCCAACACCATCAAGTGGAAACACCCAGCAGAGAAACGGCAGAAAAAACCACACCGAAGCACATGTTGCCTTGGGAACTGCGACACACTCAGAGAGGGAGAACCCATGCCAGAACACAGGCAGCAGGCACTGGCCCAAGAGGCAGATGTCTGTAAGAGAGAACTGTATGAAATTGTGAAAATATTCAAATATATTTCATTTAAACACACCAAACAACGTTCTCTGACAAGAATGCGTGATCACAGTTTTAACTCCAACTGCTGCCGTTGCTTTCTTGAATCACAGTTAGAAAAGCAGATTCTTTTGGCTTGAGAGATGCCTGATCAAGTCTTGCAGGCATTCACTATCCCACTGGAGGCCTGATTGTCATGGAAATACTGGGACAAGGACTAGAGACTACAATTCCCATCAGCCACTGCACCTCACCTGACCATGTCACATGACTGGTCTGCACCTGATCTCAATTTCACACTCATCACTGTTCCCCTATATAAGCCTCATCCTGTTTCAGCCACATTGTGAAGTAATTACTCAGTTTCCTTTGTGTTCTGTCATTACCATGCCTTTCATAAAGAAAAAACAAATAAATAATCCATTCTCTCTGTCCATTTCTGAATGGTTTCATTCCAAACAACATTCAAAATATAATGAGTCTTTATTAGTCACACATACATTACAGCACAGTGAAATTATTTTCTTTGTATACTCCAGCATGTTAGGAAGTTGGGGTAAGAGCGCAGGGTCAGCCATGATACAGCGCCCCCTGGAGCAGAGAGGGGTAAGGGCCTCGCTCAAGGGCCCAACAGTGACAGCTTGGCAGGGCCGGGGCTTGAACCCCTGACTTTCCTGCTCCATATATAAATATAAATACAAAAAAATGTTTGTGTATTAACTATGTAGTACACCCCTACCATCGGCGCTGTCAAAATCATTCCAGTTTTATTTTGAAACACGCACGTGTTCCTGTAGTGATTAAGTCACTTGTGAAGCGTGAACCCACCCTGAGGCCATCTGCAGTACTGCACCACTAACAGCAGCATTTCACTGGTTTTCAGGGTCACTGGAGTCACTCATGCCTAGGCTTCTCTAACAGGATAATCCTCTCTCTCTCTCTCTCTCTCTCTCTCTCTGTAGCTGTGGGGTCAGAGCAGAATGATGACTTTACACTAAATTATGATCTGTCACACCTTCTAAACAGTCTACAGTTGCTGATCTTTTTCTTTCACATCCTCTTGTGCTAATGTGTTTCTCTATATTGAGACCAGAGAAACAATAATCCACCGCCAAGGATCAATTAACATTAGATCTATTTTACTTCTGTTAATTGTTTAGGGGACAAACCATTATGATTATCATTAAAAACAAAGGCCTACACTACTAGGATACACTGCCCAAAAATCGTACATGATGTGCTGTATTTAAGATTATTTATTTATTTTCAGTGTATAATGCATGCAGGGATTTGAACCATTATAGGAAGGTTAACTTCATTTCACAGTTCATCATTACTGAAAGCTGCTTATGACCAATTCTTCTTTATATATATATATATATATATAATCTTATTGTATGTGATTTTAGGTATTTTTTAAGGCCCATTACGTATGACTTTTTCTAATTTTTTTAGTTCCCATATACTGCATTTTTAGCTCATGTAGGTTTCCCTTATACTGCATTTTTGGTTTCCCCTTTTTTATTTTTTTATTTTACAAAACAGCTTCACCCCCTTAGGGCATTATTGACTTGACTGTTAATGAGTGCGGACCTTAATCATCTCTTTAATCTTCCTTTGCGTTTTACTGTGGGTAAGTGTATATACTATGTTTATTTCTTTTAATCATCTTCACCTCATCTCTCTAGCGTGTTTACATATCTAGTGTGTGTGTGTTACAAGGTTTGTGAGTGTTAGTAACTTATGATCTTAACCTGTGTACACTTTTCCCTTAATAAACCCTCATTTTCCCACAGTTGTCTCCTTTGTGTTTTATTTTTTGTCATAATTTTCATCCAGCAAGTGACGTAATAGGTCAAAATCACGACATTTCCTAGTTGTGTACTTTTCCATTTGTATCTCTTATTGAAGTAACCATCACTTATATTGTGTTAATTATACATTGTATAAGATTAGATGGTTTGAGAAAATGGATTATAATTCTTGTAGTGTGCATGTTTACCTTTAAGGGGTGATGCAGCCATGCTGAATAGAACAAGACTGTTTTCAACAGCAGCAGTTCTCATGTTGCTGGCAGGTAAACCTGATTTTATATATATAATATATAAAATCATTTTTTTAAAAATACAAATATATATTACATTTGTATTTGCATTCTTTTGTTACTGTTATGTGCCTGTGTAGTATGTCGTGTGCTTGACTTCGGCTGATATCTGTTAGATCTGTTTTAAAACATTATTGATTGTAAAAAATAATAATAATAAATGAATGAATAAATAATAATAATAATAATAATAATGTTTTATAATCCCACTACCATTACATAATCCCAGTGTCACCCAGAACAGGATGGGTTTGAGTCTAGAGTGAGCTGTTTTGGCCAAATTGTTTTAGAAGCAAGTAGTGTGCAAGTGTTTACATAGTCAGTGTTTGAACTCACAAATTAGATGGACTTGTCCTCTGTGTGTGTGTGTGTGTGTGTGTGTGTGTGTGTGTGTGTGTTCCAGGAGTTCAGGCTCAGCACAGTGTAACTCTCTCCTCTCAGAGTCTCTGTGCTGTTACTAGAGCTACAGTAAAAATCCCCTGTACATATCCAAACTCTTATTATCGCAGACCGAAGGAGTGGTATCGAGTCCAGAGCTCTGAAGGAGAACCACGAGACCTGAGGAAAGATCCACAATACTCAAGACGAGTGTCTGTAAGCACAGAGACGTCTGACTGTGAGCTGACAGTGAGGAATGTGAGAGCGAGTGACTCTGGAGTTTATAACTTCAGATTTAAAACATGGAGCAATAACTGGATATCAGCTCCATCTGGAGTTCATCTGACTGTTACAGGTAACACACACACACACACACACACACACACACACACACACGCTTTATTGATTCAGGTATGGAAGATAAGTCCTGTATGTATGTAGTATTTACAGGATTTAGGTATGTAAAGTGAATTGTGTGTAGACTTGCAGGTGAAGGTGGATCCTAACACTGTAGGACAGAGAGAACTGAAACTGACCTGTAGCACCACCTGCAGCCTCAGCACGTACCGTTTCTACTGGTACAGGAATGGCCAATACGAGCAATACATAACTGAGGCATCGATTGTGATCGACTCCACCCATCTGTCTAACGTGGGCAGCTACTCCTGTCAAGTGTACGAGAGTCAACACCGTTCTCCTCCAGCGTGTGAGTGTCAGAGTCCGTCTGTCCCTCAGCAGCAAACCTCTGCTGATAACTAAGCACTGAATCAGATAGTTGGCGTTAAGGTTTTTTGTTTTTTTTAGATGAGGACGGGTTCCCTTCTGAGTCTGGTTCCTCTCAAAGTTTCTTCCTCATATCGTCTCAGGGAGTTTTTCCTTTCCACCGTTGCCTCTGGCTTGCACATTAGGGATAAATTCATAAATGTTCTGTAAAGCTGCTTTGTGACAATGTCCACTGTTAGAAGCGCTTTACAAATAATATTGAGTTGAATTGAATAGCGTTCACAGATAATGAGCTTTCATCAACAGTCACCTCGCTGTTAAACATATCGAGAGAAAGATGCTAGACTCAAGTAATGTTAAACAGTGTAACTGTGAGGTGAGGAGAGAGCACCACGGCTTGTAGCCAAAACATTCGCAAACAAACTGTTGAAATTATCATTTGTGAACCATAAGTCCTCTGTGTCCCTGTGTGTTTCAGGTGTACTGGGTAAAGAGTGTTGGGGTGTGACTTACACTCCTGAACGTGTGTGTGCTCTGAAAGACACGTCGATTGATCTCTCCTGCTCTTATAAACACCCTGCAGGACACACAGTGATAAAATCAGTCTGGTTCATTAAAGATCAGACTGGTGTTGAACCTGTGGATGTGAGAGAGGATGAGGAGTATCAGGGCCGAGTGCAGTACACACAGAACTCCCAGAATAACTGTAGACTGAGAATCACTAACCTGAGAGAGAGAGACGCTCAAACATACAGATTCAGATTCTACACTGATGGGGGTAATTACACCGGTGATCCTGGAGTCTCTCTGTCTGTCACAGGTAAAGCCACATAATTATATGTTAACTTAAAGCTGCAGTATGGAATTTTTTTTGGTTAAAAATGAACAAAATTTAATTTTTTTAAAACGTAAAGCTGTATGAGAAACATTAAGTTAAAGTATGAGAATATTCTATATTTGAAAATAACACCAAACCATGCTTATTATTTTCAGATCTGAAGGTTATAGTATCAGACTCGGGTAGCTGGAACAAGAGGCTGAGCTGCATCACCACCTGCACTCTGTCTAACAACCCCACTTACATCTGGTACAAGAACGGACAGCGTGTCACTGACCCGTACAGAAATGAACTGTATGTCAGTAGTGGGGAATCAGGCAGCTACTCCTGTGCTGTAAGAGGACACGAGGAGCTTCGCTCTCCTGCTGTCTGTAAGAACTCACTTTACACTTCACTCACTCTGTCATCATCTCACTGCCAGCTTCTGTTAGATTACAATAAACTCACATGCAGTGATTCATGACTGAGTGATGCTTTAGGTTTTTATTTATTTATTTAGATTTCTGTTCTAACTCAGTTTATATGTTTCAGGTGTTTTTGATGAGAAGAGCTGCTGGAGTGTGACGTACTCCACCCAGACTATCTGCTCTCTGATTGGATCATCAGTGGACATACACAGTTATTACACATTCCCTAATCGTTACAAGGTCACAGAAGTGTTCTGGTTCATTAAAGAGCAGGCTGGTGTTGAACCTGTGGATGTGAGAGAGGATGAGGAGTATCAGGGCCGAGTGCAGTACACACAGATCTCCCAGAATAACTGTAGACTGAGAATCACTAACCTGAGAGAGAGAGACGCTCAAACATACAGATTCACATTCTACACTGATGATCCTACAGGCAAATACACCGGTGATCCTGGAGTCTTTCTGTCTGTCACAGGTAAAGCTGTATGAGAAAGGTTAAGTTAAAGTATGAGAATATTCTATATTTGAAAATAACCCCAAACCATGCTTATTATTTTCAGATCTGAAGGTTATAGTATCAGACTCGGGTAGCTGGAACAAGAAGCTGAGCTGCATCACCACCTGCACTCTGTCTAACAACCCCACTTACATCTGGTACAAGAACGGACAGCGTGTTACTGACCGTTATATAAATGAACTTGATGTCAAAATTGAGGAATCAGGCAGCTACTCCTGTGCTGTAAGAGGACACGAGGAGCTTCGCTCTCCTGCTGTCTGTAAGAACTCACTTTACACTTCACTCACTCTGTCATCATCTCACTGCCAGCTTCTGTTAGATTACAATAAACTCACATGCAGTGATTCATGACTGAGTGATGCTTTAGGTTTTTATTTATTTATTTAGATTTCTGTTCTAACTCAGTTTATATGTTTCAGGTGTTTTTGATGAGAAGAGCTGCTGGAGTGTGACGTACTCCACCCAGACTATCTGCTCTCTGATTGGATCATCAGTGGACATACACAGTTATTACACATTCCCTAATCGTTACAAGGTCACAGAAGTGTTCTGGTTCATTAAAGATCAGACTGGTGTTGAACCTGTGGATGTGAGAGAGGATGAGGAGTATCGGGGCCGAGTGCAGCACACACAGATCTCCCAGAATAACTGTAGACTGAGAATCACTAACCTGAGAGAGAGAGACGCTCAAACATACAGATTCACATTCTACACTGATGATCCTACAGGCAAATACACCGGTGATCCTGGAGTCTCTCTGTCTGTCACAGGTAAAGCTGTATGAGAAAGGTTAAGTTAAAGTATGAGAATATTCTATATTTGAAAATAACCCCAAACCATGCTTATTATTTTCAGATCTGAAGGTTATAGTATCAGACTGGAGTGAGCAGTACATGAATCTGAGCTGCATCACCACCTGCACTCTGTCTAACAACCCCACTTACATCTGGTACAAGAACAGACAGCGTGTGTCTGAGTGTAAATCTGCCTCCTGCTCTGTAGCTGCAGTCGGTGGTGCGGTCAGTTACAGCTGTGCTGTTGAAGGCCATGACAGTCTCCTCTCTCCTCCAGTGTGTGAGTGTGGATTTGACTCTCCTCAATCATAGTACATCTATATCTGTATCAAATGCTGATCCTGAACACACACCAGCTGATTCAGGTGTTTTATTTCTAACCAGATTCTCCTAAAAACACCAGAGCAGTGGTTCTTTCCTCTGGAGACACAGTGGAGGGGGATTCAGTGACTCTGAGCTGTAGCAGCGATGCAAACCCTCCTGTTCTCACCTACTCCTGGTTTAAACAGAGAGCAGCTGCAGACACACTGCTGACAACAGGCCAGAATTACAGCATCAGCAACATCAGCTCCCAGCACAGCGGACTGTACTACTGCACTGCTCACAACCAGCTGGGACAGCACAACTCTACACCCACACTCCTGGATGTGAAGGGTAACTCTACACAGACACACCTGGATGTGTTATGTAGGTGCAGTTTTTTTTTGTGTGTGTGTGTGATACTTGGTTTTTTTTTAAAATGTAATACATTCAATAAGTAATGAACTGCCACTTCTGATCAGACTCCCCCCGAAACCGACCTGTCATTCTATCCATGTCTGGAGACTACTACTGTACAGCAAGCAATGGATTTGGATCATCCAGTTCCTCAGAATGGGAACATACATCAGGTACTCGCTTCTCACAAGCATGCCATTTTTTATCTTTGATGACATCATACGTTACTGTTTCTTGATTGTGTCCTCCTCTTTGTCTCCATTCAAGACCACTTTTCAGCCTCCTTTTTAACATGCTGATTATTTCTTACTGATACAGATAACAGTGTCGTGAAATACGCCGTTTCTGGAGTCACTGTTGCGTTGGTTCTGTCGTTCATTGCGGTCTTTCTGTGGATACGGTAAGAACCCAAAATCGCATTTACATTCAAGTAAATTCTATGGAACTCCTTTACACAATATCCAGTTATCACATATTAGGCTCATTATTCAGACAGAAGTGAATATCAGTCACAACAATAAACGCTTGACATGTCCGGAAAGGGCACGCTGAATGATACGTCACAGTTCGCGAGCGTTTTGGACCCCATTTTTATAGACTGGGTAGTGATTAGAATCGGGGGTGGGGGGGGGGGGGGGGGTGTGTATCGTGTCAGTTTTGAGTTGTAGTCTGGAGCAGCCATGTCTGTACTGTATGCCAAGGTGCAGTATGGGAAATAGAATTTCGCACTGATTCTCAGTATGCTTATGCTTCACACACCCCTGCAGGTCCATGTACACCACTGTTCTAATATCGGTCCATTGCACAGTCCAGATTTTTTCCCCCTTCACATCGCATGGGTTGCATTCACTTTTGTGGAATATAAATACTAAGAGGGCGTCTCAATCAGCTCCCTAGGTTGTGAATCAGTGTATCGTGTACATGAGTTGGGTGCATTGGTAAGGACCCTGGCTCACTACACATTGGGATACTGATGACTCAATTTCCGGCGACATGACTACGTACTCGCGTTGTAAAACGTCAACAGTGGCATTTATATATCATATAACATGTGTCTCATAAATGTGTTAGCTTAATCGCTCGTGTTTCTGTCATGGTATTTCAAGGAGGATCGTAGGCTAGCTAGTGGATTTTAAAAAAATCATTAAACACGTCAAAGTCATTAGACTCAAACAAACCGTACAGAACGTCAAATAAAGTTAAAAATCACTAACGTTAGTAATCATTTGAGAGCTACAACAACGACAACATGCTATTTACACTTGTAGACGAAGTTGGCTGAGAGTTCATCCGCCATTTTTTTTTTTATTTTAAATCTGAGAGGCTTCAGAAAAAATCTCCAGTAATGGAACATAGTGAGCATCAATGCTCTTTGGTTTTTGCGGTGCACTGTGGGATTTCTTTAGGGAGCGAACGTTCCAGTGCACTGGAAGGATTCTGCGCCCTTTAAACGTCCGCCTCCCTGATCAGCGCCCTGACTACTGAACTAAGGAGCTGATTGAAACGCACACTAAAGAATTTCACGCTGCAACTGTAGCTGGTGATGTTATTGTTTTTATTACACATGTTCCAACAGGAGAGGAGCGTCGTCGTTCAGTAACAGCAGTGTGGAGTACAGCAAGGTGAGTTTTAGCGAAAAGTGAAATTTCCAGAGAATTAAAATATATATATATATAACTTTTTTCCTCTCGAAAGTCAAAGCAGATGTAACTTCTCAAGTTTAAACTAAAAGATTTTTGGCAAAAATGTTGAGGCACGACATTCCAAAGTGTTGATTTGTTGTATATACATGTGAGATTTTAACACCCTTAAACCTGTCTCTCAGAATGACTCTGCTTCAGCATATGGTAACGTCTCAGCCATGACCTCTGACCCCTCACAAACAGCCTCCTCAGAAGATCAGGACATTGTTCAGCTGCCTCTCAACTCAAAGGCTCTCAATCAGAAAGAGGAAGTAGAACATGCCACACTGAGGCTCGTCAAATCAAGAGCTGTTCGTTAGGTGATCCAAACGAAAACGATTCTCTCGCACCTTTTGACTTCTTTCCACCTTCATTGTTCATTTTTTTTTTTTTAATTCGATGCTTCGTGAGGCTTTTTGTGTGTTGCATGTTTATCCTTTGTGGAGTGTATGATTATAGTATTCTTCCTTTTCATAACTGAATTTTCAAGGTGTATTGTACACACACACACTCATTTTAATAAAAATATATTTATGTAATCATGTCACATAAAGTTGTAGTATCATATAACAGCAAAATGAGGGTTTATAAATACATATATAAATTATGTTCAACTGGTGAATTAATTTCAGTCCCTTATCAGGCAGATCTGGTGAAACTTTTTGCCTAAATGAGGTCACGCCACTGAAGTTCATACTGTGGGTCTGAGAAAATATCACCCTCTAGTGGGCATTTCCACACAAACGAAAAGAATGTGTGATCAGAGTTTGAACCACCTTTGTGGTGTCCTTTAGTAACACAGCAACAGGACAGTCTGGCTTTTACTTTGCTCACTATTCGTCCAGGTCCATAGTCAAACAGAACTCATGCCCATGCACTATACTGCCATCTTATGGTTTAATGACGAAACACAACTACCGCCTCTGGCTTGCTCATTAGGGATAAACTTATAAATTTAAACTTTACAACCTGAATTAATTTATTTTCAACTGTAAAGCTGCTTTGTAACAATGTCTATTGTTAAAAGTGCTATAGAAAAAAAACTGAATGAAATGGAATTGTACGCTATTAGTGCCTTTCATTATCAACACTATCACCTTTTTTCACCACACCTTCACTCCTCCTGCAAGAACAGCTTATCTGACACTATCAGTTAATCAGTAAATCAGAGTGTAATTTAGAACCCATGACATTTCCATTACTTCAACACACATCAGTCACATACAGAGTTGTAGTGAGCTTTTAGCTGGAAGTGTAAAACGACTTATTAATCCACGGTCACTCTTATAACCGATTATTCTCAAATGATGCACCAGCACAATCAATTATATTCATGGGGTGAACAGGAAAATTAACCGACAGAAATATTTGTTTTATCGATGGGGCACAGGAGGCCGTTCAGAGGTCGGCTTGGAGCAGATGAACCTCAAATCGAACCGAAATGCCTGCAAGGTGTTGAACATCGATTGGGCATTTGTTTGTTTCCGTCCCTCCTGATCCTTCAGGACAATCAGTAAGTCTCAACTTGCTGTACTGTTTGGAAAACTGGGCTGCATCCAAACACAGTGAACACGATTCATTTGCAGTGCACTATTTGATGAACAGGAACTTGTTTTGTAAGGGTTCGAATAATCAATAAGGCCTTTCTGAGCTTTCGGACCTACAGTGGAGGTAAAAAAAAAAAAATGACGGGGATGGAACTGTGTGCATTTATGTAAGAGCTCAGTTGAGAGATACTTCTAGCTGTATGTAGCTACAGTAATGTTGTGTTTTAACAAACAGCTTCGAAACACATGCTAACACTTTCTATGAAGGCTTTGAGGCAGTGGAGGCTCAGTGGTTAAGGTTCTGGACTGTTAATCAGAAGGACAACCAGCACTGTAAAGTTTCTAATTTTGTTAATAATCTGCACAAAATCATGTTTAAAAATGTATGTGGGGGATGTTCAAGAGTGTGTGTGTGTGTGTGTGTGTGTGTGTGTGTGTTAGTGTTAGGGCTAGCATTAGGTTCAGATCTACCTTTAAATAATTATTGGTGTCTTGGCCTCCAAATTCGATTTGACTTGATCAATATAATTAAAGACTGGACACTCAACTCATACCGGCCCAATGGGTCTGTAATGGTAGCGAAACTAACAGATCCTCTTTCCTTTCGCTTTGGTTATTTCTAGAGCGTGTCTGCAAACTGTGCCACATTTAATCAGAATAGTTTCTTTTGGCTTGAGAGATGCCTGATCAAGTCTTGCAGGCATTCACTATTCCACTGGATGCCTGATTGTCATGGAAATACCGGGAAAGGGACTAGAGACTACAATTCCCATCAGCCACTGCACCTCTCCTGACCATGTCACATGACTGGTCTGCACCTGATCTCAATTTCACACTCATCACTGTTCCCCTATATAAGCCTCATCCTGTTGCAGCCACATTGTGAAGTAATTACTCAGTTTCCTTTGTGTTCTGTCATTACCATGCATTTCATAAAGAAAAAAAAAATAAATAATCCATTCTCTCTGTCCATTTCTGAATGGTTTCATTCCAAACAACATTCAAAATATAATGAGTCTTTATTAGTCACACATTCATTACAGCACAGTGAAATTATTTTCTTTGTATACTCCAGCATGTTACAGCCATGATACAGCGCCCCCTGGAGCAAAGAAGGGTAAGGGCCTCACTCAAGGGCCCAACAGTGACAGCTTGGCAGGGCCGGGGCTTGAACCCCTTACTTTCCTGCTCCATATATAAATATAAATACAAAAAAATGTTTGTGTATTAACTATGTAGTACACCCCTACCATCGGCGCTGTCAAAATCATTCCAGTTTTATTTTGAAACACGCACGTCTTCCGGTAGTGATTAAGTCACTTGTGGAGTGTGAACCCACCCTGAGGCCATCTGCAGTACTGCACCATTAACAGCAGCATTTCACTGGTTTTCAGGGTCACTGGAGTCACTCATGCCTAGGCTTCTCTAACAGGATAATCCTCTCTCTCTCTCTCTCTCTCTCTGTAGCTGTGGGGTCAGAGCAGAATGATGACTTTACACTAAATTATGATCTGTCACACCTTCTAAACAGTCTACAGTTGCTGATCTTTTTCTTTCACATCCTCTTGTGCTAATGTGTTTCTCTATATTGAGACCAGAGAAACAATAATCCACCGCCAAGGATCAATTAACATTAGATCTATTTTACTTCTGTTAATTGTTTAGGGGACAAACCATTATGATTATCATTAAAAACAAAGGCCTACACTACTAGGATACACTGCCCAAAAATCGTACATGATGTGCTGTATTTAAGATTATTTATTTATTTTCAGTGTATAATGCATGCAGGGATTTGAACCATTATAGGAAGGTTAACTTCATTTCACAGTTCATCATTACTGAAAGCTGCTTATGACCAATTCTTCTTTATATATATATATATATATATATATATATATATATATATATATATATATATAATCTTATTGTATGTGATTTTAGGTATTTTTTAAGGCCCATTACGTATGACTTTTTCTAATTTTTTTAGTTCCCATATACTGCATTTTTAGCTCATGTAGGTTTCCCTTATACTGCATTTTTGGTTTCCCCTTTTTTATTTTTTTATTTTACAAAACAACTTCACCCCCTTAGGGCATTATTGACTTGACTGTTAATGAGTGCGGACCTTAATCATCTCTTTAATCTTCCTTTGCGTTTTACTGTGGGTAAGTGTATATACTATGTTTATTTCTTTTAATCATCTTCACCTCATCTCTCTAGCGTGTTTACATATCTAGTGTGTGTGTGTTACAAGGTTTGTGAGTGTTAGTAACTTATGATCTTAACCTGTGTACACTTTTCCCTTAATAAACCCTCATTTTCCCACAGTTGTCTCCTTTGTGTTTTATTTTTTGTCATAATTTTCATCCAGCAAGTGACGTAATAGGTCAAAATCACGACATTTCCTAGTTGTGTACTTTTCCATTTGTATCTCTTATTGAAGTAACCATCACTTATATTGTGTTAATTATACATTGTATAAGATTAGATGGTTTGAGAAAATGGATTATAATTCTTGTAGTGTGCATGTTTACCTTTAAGGGGTGATGTAGTCATGCTGAATAGAACAAGACTGTTTTCAACAGCAGCAGTTCTCATGTTGCTGGCAGGTAAACCTGATTTTTTTAATATATATATATATATATATATATATATGTATAAAAAATTTTTTTTTACAAATATATATTACATTTGTATTTGCATTCTTTTGTTACTGTTATGTGCCTGTGTAGTATGTCGTGTGCTTGACTTCGGCTGATATCTGTTAGATCTGTTTTAAAACATTATTGATTGTAAAAAATAATAATAATAAATGAATGAATAAATAATAATAATAATAATAATGTTTTATAATCCCACTACCATTACATAATCCCAGTGTTACCCAGAACAGGATGGGTTTGAGTCTAGAGTGAGCTGTTTTGGCCAAATTGTTTTAGAAGCAAGTAGTGTGCAAGTGTTTACATAGTCAGTGTTTGAACTCACAAATTAGATGGACTTGTCCTCTCTGTGTGTGTGTGTGTGTGTGTGTGTGTGTGTGTGTGTGTTCCAGGAGTACAGGCTCAGCACAGAGTAACTTTCTCCTCTCAGAGTCTCTGTGCTGTTACTAGATCTACAGTAAAAATCCCCTGTACATATCCAAACTCTTATTATCGCAGACCGAAGGAGTGGTATCGAGTCCAGAGCTCTGAAGGAGAACCACGAGACCTGAGGAAAGATCCACAATACTCAGGACGAGTGTCTGTAAGCACAGAGACGTCTGACTGTGAGCTGACAGTGAGGAATGTGAGAGCGAGTGACTCTGGAGTTTATAACTTCAGATTTAAAACATGGAGCAATAACTGGATATCTGCTCCATCTGGAGTTCATCTGACTGTTACAGGTAACACACACACACACACACACACACACACACACACACACACACACTCACACGCTTTATTGATTCAGGTATGGAAGATAAGTCCTGTATGTATGTAGTATTTACAGGATTTAGGTATGTAAAGTGAATTGTGTGTAGACTTGCAGGTGAAGGTGGATCCTAACACTGTAGGACAGAGAGAACTGAAACTGACCTGTAGCGCCACCTGCAGCCTCAGCACGTACCGTTTCTACTGGTACAGGAATGGCCAATACGAGCAATACATAACTGAGGCATCGATTGTGATCGACTCCACCCATCTATCTATCGTGGGCAGCTACTCCTGTCAAGTGTACGAGAGTCAACACCGTTCTCCTCCAGTGTGTACAGCTGGGGGAGGACGCTGAGCTGCATCACCACCTGCACTCTGTCTAACAACCCCACTTACATCTGGTACAAGAACGGACAGCGTGTTACTGACCGTTATATAAATGAACTTGATGTCAAAATTGAGGAATCAGGCAGCTACACCTGTGCTGTAAGAGGACACGAGGAGCTTCGCTCTCCTGCTGTCTGTAAGAACTCACTTTACACTTCACTCACTCTGTCATCATCTCACTGCCAGCTTCTGTTAGATTACAATAAACTCAGATGCAGTGATTCATGTCTGAGTGATGCTTTAGGTTTTTATTTATTTATTTAGATTTCTGTTCTAACTCAGTTTATATGTTTCAGGTGTTTTTGATGAGAAGAGCTGCTGGAGTGTGACGTACTCCACCCAGAATATCTGCTCTCTGATTGGATCATCAGTGGACATACACAGTTATTACACCTTCCCTGACCGTTCCCTGGATGTGAAGGGTAACGCTACACCGACACACCTGGATGTGAAGGGTAACGCTACACCGACACACCTGGATGTGAAGGGTAACTCTACACCGACACACCTGGATGTGAAGGGTAACGCTACACCGACACACCTGGATGTGAAGGGTAACGCTACACCGACACACCTGGATGTGAAGGGTAACGCTACACCGACACACCTGGATGTGAAGGGTAACTCTACACCGACACACCTGGATGTGAAGGGTAACTCTACACCGACACACCTGGATGTGAAGGGTAACGCTACACCGACACACCTGGATGTGAAGGGTAACGCTACAACGACACACCTGGATGTGAAGGGTAACGCTACACCGACACTCCTGGATGTGAAGGGTAACGCTACACCGACACACCTGGATGTGAAGGGTAACGCTACACCGACACACCTGGATGTGAAGGGTAACGCTACACCGACACACCTGGATGTGAAGGGTAACTCTACACCGACACACCTGGATGTGAAGGGTAACGCTACACCGACACACCTGGATGTGAAGGGTAACGCTACACAGACACTCCTGGATGTGAAGGGTAACGCTACACCGACACACCTGGATGTGAAGGGTAACTCTACACCGACACACCTGGATGTGAAGGGTAACGCTACACCGACACTCCTGGATGTGAAGGGTAACGCTACACCGACACTCCTGGATGTGAAGGGTAACGCTACACCGACACACCTGGAAGTGAAGGGTAACGCTACACCGACACACCTGGATGTGAAGGGTAACGCTACACAGACACACCTGGATGTGAAGGGTAACTCTACAACGACACACCTGGATGTGAAGGGTAACTCTACAACGACACACCTGGATGTGAAGGGTAACTCTACACCGACACACCTGGATGTGAAGGGTAACTCTACACCGACACACCTGGATGTGAAGGGTAACGCTACACCGACACACCTGGATGTGAAGGGTAACGCTACACCGACACACCTGGATGTGAAGGGTAACGCTACACCGACACTCCTGGATGTGAAGGGTAACGCTACACCGACACTCCTGGATGTGAAGGGTAACGCTACACCGACACACCTGGAAGTGAAGGGTAACGCTACACCGACACACCTGGATGTGAAGGGTAACGCTACACAGACACACCTGGATGTGAAGGGTAACTCTACAACGACACACCTGGATGTGAAGGGTAACTCTACAACGACACACCTGGATGTGAAGGGTAACTCTACACCGACACACCTGGATGTGAAGGGTAACTCTACACCGACACACCTGGATGTGAAGGGTAACGCTACACCGACACACCTGGATGTGAAGGGTAACGCTACACCGACACACCTGGATGTGAAGGGTAACGCTACACCGACACACCTGGATGTGAAGGGTAACTCTACACCGACACACCTGGATGTGAAGGGTAACTCTACACCGACACACCTGGATGTGAAGGGTAACGCTACACCGACACACCTGGATGTGAAGGGTAACGCTACAACGACACACCTGGATGTGAAGGGTAACGCTACACCGACACTCCTGGATGTGAAGGGTAACGCTACACCGACACACCTGGATGTGAAGGGTAACGCTACACCGACACACCTGGATGTGAAGGGTAACGCTACACCGACACACCTGGATGTGAAGGGTAACTCTACACCGACACACCTGGATGTGAAGGGTAACGCTACACCGACACACCTGGATGTGAAGGGTAACGCTACACAGACACTCCTGGATGTGAAGGGTAACGCTACACCGACACACCTGGATGTGAAGGGTAACTCTACACCGACACACCTGGATGTGAAGGGTAACGCTACACCGACACTCCTGGATGTGAAGGGTAACGCTACACCGACACTCCTGGATGTGAAGGGTAACGCTACACCGACACACCTGGAAGTGAAGGGTAACGCTACACCGACACACCTGGATGTGAAGGGTAACGCTACACAGACACACCTGGATGTGAAGGGTAACTCTACAACGACACACCTGGATGTGAAGGGTAACTCTACAACGACACACCTGGATGTGAAGGGTAACTCTACAACGACACACCTGGATGTGAAGGGTAACTCTACAACGACACACCTGGATGTGAAGGGTAATGCTACACCGACACACCTGGATGTGAAGGGTAACGCTACACAGACACTCCTGGATGTGAAGGGTAACTCTACACCGACACACCTGGATGTGAAGGGTAACGCTACACAGACACTCCTGGATGTGAAGGTTAACGCTACACCGACACTCCTGGATGTGAAGGGTAACGCTACACCGACACTCCTGGATGTGAAGGGTAACGCTACACCGACACACCTGGATGTGAAGGGTAACTCTACACAGACACTCCTGGATGTGAAGGGTAACGCTACACCGACACTCCTGGATGTGAAGGGTAACGCTACACCGACACTCCTGGATGTGAAGGGTAACGCTACACCGACACACCTGGATGTGAAGGGTAACTCTACACAGACACTCCTGGATGTGAAGGGTAACGCTACACCGACACTCCTGGATGTGAAGGGTAACGCTACACCGACACACCTGGATGTGAAGGGTAACGCTACACCGACAATCCTGGATGTGAAGGTTAACTCTACACCGACACTCCTGGATGTGAAGGGTAACGCTACACAGACACACCTGGATGTGAAGGGTAACGCTACACAGACACTCCTGGATGTGAAGGTTAACGCTACACCGACACTCCTGGATGTGAAGGGTAACGCTACACCGACACTCCTGGATGTGAAGGGTAACTCTACACAGACACTCCTGGATGTGAAGGGTAACGCTACACCGACACTCCTGGATGTGAAGGGTAACGCTACACCGACACTCCTGGATGTGAAGGGTAACGCTACACCGACACACCTGGATGTGAAGGGTAACGCTACACCGACACACCTGGATGTGAAGGGTAACGCTACACCGACACTCCTGGATGTGAAGGGTAACGCTACACCGACACACCTGGATGTGAAGGGTAACGCTACACCGACACACCTGGATGTGAAGGGTAACGCTACACCGACACACCTGGATGTGAAGGGTAACTCTACACCGACACACCTGGATGTGAAGGGTAACGCTACACAGACACTCCTGGATGTGAAGGGTAACGCTACACCGACACACCTGGATGTGAAGGGTAACGCTACACCGACACACCTGGATGTGAAGGGTAACGCTACACCGACACACCTGGATGTGAAGGGTAACGCTACAACGACACACGTGGATGTGAAGGGTAACGCTACACCGACACTCCTGGATGTGAAGGGTAACGCTACACCGACACTCCTGGATGTGAAGGGTAACGCTACACCGACACACCTGGATGTGAAGGGTAACGCTACACCGACACTCCTGGATGTGAAGGGTAACGCTACACAGACACTCCAGGATGTGAAGGGTAACGCTACACCGACACACCTGGATGTGAAGGGTAACTCTACACCGACACACCTGGATGTGAAGGGTAACGCTACACCGACACACCTGGATGTGAAGGGTAACGCTACACCGACACTCATGGATGTGAAGGGTAACGCTACAACGACACACGTGGATGTGAAGGGTAACGCTACACCGACACACCTGGATGTGAAGGGTAACGCTACACCGACACTCCTGGATGTGAAGGGTAACGCTACACCGACACTCCTGGATGTGAAGGTTAACGCTACAACGACACACCTGGATGTGAAGGGTAACGCTACAACGACCCACCTGGATGTGAAGGGTAACTCTACAACGACACACCTGGATGTGAAGGGTAACGCTACAACGACACTCCTGGATGTGAAGGTTAACGCTACAACGACACACCTGGATGTGAAGGGTAACGCTACAACGACCCACCTGGATGTGAAGGGTAACTCTACACCGACACTCCTGGATGTGAAGGGTAACGCTACACCGACACTCCTGGATGTGAAGGTTAACGCTACAACGACACACCTGGATGTGAAGGGTAACGCTACAACGACCCACCTGGATGTGAAGGGTAACTCTACAACGACACACCTGGATGTGAAGGGTAACTCTACACCGACACACCTGGATGTGAAGGGTAACGCTACACCGACACTCCTGGATGTGAAGGGTAACGCTACACCGACACTCCTGGACGTGAAGGGTAACGCTACACCGACACACCTGGACGTGAAGGGTAACGCTACACCGACACACCTGGACGTGAAGGGTAACTGTACACCGACACACCTGGACGTGAAGGGTAACGCTACACCGACACACCTGGACGTGAAGGGTAACGCTACACCGACACACCTGGACGTGAAGGGTAACTCTACACCGACACTCCTGGACGTGAAGGGTAACGCTACACCGACACTCCTGGACGTGAAGGGTAACGCTACACCGACACTCCTGGACGTGAAGGGTAACGCTACACCGACACTCCTGGATGTGAAGGGTAACGCTACACCGGATGAAGGGTAACGCTACACCGACACTCCTGGATGTGAAGGGTAACTCTACACCGACACACCTGGATGTGAAGAGTAACGCTACACCGACACTCCTGGATGTGAAGGGTAACGCTACACCGACACTCCTGGATGTGAAGGGTAACGCTACACCGACACTCCTGGATGTGAAGGGTAACGCTACACCGACACACCTGGATGTGAAGGGTAACGCTACACCGACACTCCTGGATGTGAAGGGTAACGCTACACCGACACACCTGGATGTGAAGGGTAACGCTACACCGACACACCTGGATGTGAAGGGTAACGCTACACCGACACACCTGGATGTGAAGGGTAACTCTACACCGACACACCTGGATGTGAAGGGTAACGCTACACAGACACTCCTGGATGTGAAGGGTAACGCTACACCGACACACCTGGATGTGAAGGGTAACGCTACACCGACACACCTGGATGTGAAGGGTAACTCTACACAGACACTCCAGGATGTGAAGGGTAACGCTACACCGACACACCTGGATGTGAAGGGTAACTCTACACCGACACACCTGGATGTGAAGGGTAACGCTACACCGACACACCTGGATGTGAAGGGTAACGCTACACCGACACTCATGGATGTGAAGGGTAACGCTACACCGACACACCTGGATGTGAAGGGTAACGCTACACCGACACTCCTGGATGTGAAGGGTAACGCTACACCGACACTCCTGGATGTGAAGGGTAACGCTACAACGACACACCTGGATGTGAAGGGTAACTCTACACCGACACTCCTGGATGTGAAGGGTAACGCTACACCGACACTCCTGGATGTGAAGGGTAACGCTACAACGACACACCTGGATGTGAAGGGTAACGCTACAACGACACACCTGGATGTGAAGGGTAACGCTACACCGACACTCCTGGATGTGAAGGGTAACGCTACACCGACACTCCTGGATGTGAAGGGTAACGCTACACCGACACACCTGGATGTGAAGGGTAACGCTACACCGACACTCCTGGATGTGAAGGGTAACGCTACACCGACACTCCTGGATGTGAAGGGTAACGCTACACCGACACACCTGGATGTGAAGGGTAACGCTACAACGACACACGTGGATGTGAAGGGTAACGCTACACCGACACACCTGGATGTGAAGGGTAACGCTACACCGACACACCTGGATGTGAAGGGTAACGCTACACCGACACTCCTGGATGTGAAGGGTAACGCTACACCGACACACCTGGATGTGAAGGGTAACGCTACACCGACACACCTGGATGTGAAGGGTAACGCTACACCGACACACCTGGATGTGAAGGGTAACTCTACACCGACACACCTGGATGTGAAGGGTAACGCTACACAGACACTCCTGGATGTGAAGGGTAACGCTACACCGACACACCTGGATGTGAAGGGTAACGCTACACCGACACACCTGGATGTGAAGGGTAACTCTACACCGACACACCTGGATGTGAAGGGTAACGCTACACCGACACACCTGGATGTGAAGGGTAACGCTACACCGACACTCATGGATGTGAAGGGTAACGCTACACCGACACACCTGGATGTGAAGGGTAACGCTACAACGACACACGTGGATGTGAAGGGTAACGCTACACCGACACACCTGGATGTGAAGGGTAACGCTACACCGACACTCCTGGATGTGAAGGGTAACGCTACACCGACACTCCTGGATGTGAAGGGTAACGCTACAACGACACACCTGGATGTGAAGGGTAACTCTACACCGACACTCCTGGATGTGAAGGGTAACGCTACACCGACACTCCTGGATGTGAAGGGTAACGCTACAACGACACACCTGGATGTGAAGGGTAACGCTACACCGACACACCTGGATGTGAAGGGTAACGCTACACCGACACTCCTGGATGTGAAGGGTAACGCTACACCGACACTCCTGGATGTGAAGGGTAACGCTACAACGACACACCTGGATGTGAAGGGTAACTCTACACCGACACACCTGGATGTGAAGGGTAACGCTACACCGACACTCCTGGATGTGAAGGGTAACGCTACAACGACACACCTGGATGTGAAGGGTAACGCTACAACGACACACCTGGATGTGAAGGGTAACTCTACACCGACACACCTGGATGTGAAGGGTAACGCTACACCGACACTCCTGGATGTGAAGGGTAACGCTACACCGACACACCTGGATGTGAAGGGTAACGCTACACCGACACACCTGGATGTGAAGGGTAACGCTACAACCGACACACCTGGATGTGAAGGGTAACGCTACAACGACACACGTGGATGTGAAGGGTAACGCTACACCGACACACCTGGATGTGAAGGGTAACGCTACACCGACACACCTGGATGTGAAGGGTAACGCTACACCGACACTCCTGGATGTGAAGGGTAACGCTACACCGACACACCTGGATGTGAAGGGTAACGCTACACCGACACACCTGGA
This sequence comes from Ictalurus furcatus, assembly GCF_023375685.1. NCBI lineage: Eukaryota > Metazoa > Chordata > Actinopteri > Siluriformes > Ictaluridae > Ictalurus > Ictalurus furcatus. The sequence goes on from NC_071281.1 coordinate 1,823,954, forward strand.
TGTGAAGGGTAACGCTACACCGACACACCTGGATGTGAAGGGTAACGCTACACCGACACACCTGGATGTGAAGGGTAACGCTACACCGACACTCGTGGATGTGAAGGGTAACGCTACACCGACACACCTGGATGTGAAGGGTAACGCTACAACGACACACGTGGATGTGAAGGGTAACGCTACACCGACACACCTGGATGTGAAGGGTAACGCTACACCGACACTCCTGGATGTGAAGGGTAACGCTACACCGACACTCCTGGATGTGAAGGGTAACGCTACAACGACACACCTGGATGTGAAGGGTAACTCTACACCGACACTCCTGGATGTGAAGGGTAACGCTACACCGACACTCCTGGATGTGAAGGGTAACGCTACAACGACACACCTGGATGTGAAGGGTAACGCTACACCGACACACCTGGATGTGAAGGGTAACGCTACACCGACACTCCTGGATGTGAAGGGTAACGCTACACCGACACTCCTGGATGTGAAGGGTAACGCTACAACGACACACCTGGATGTGAAGGGTAACTCTACACCGACACTCCTGGATGTGAAGGGTAACGCTACACCGACACTCCTGGATGTGAAGGGTAACGCTCCAACGACACACCTGGATGTGAAGGGTAACGCTACAACGACACACCTGGATGTGAAGGGTAACTCTACACCGACACACCTGGATGTGAAGGGTAACGCTACACCGACACTCCTGGATGTGAAGGGTAACGCTACACCGACACACCTGGATGTGAAGGGTAACGCTACACCGACACACCTGGATGTGAAGGGTAACGCTACACCGACACTCCTGGATGTGAAGGGTAACGCTACACAGACACTCCTGGATGTGAAGGGTAACGCTACACCGACACTCCTGGATGTGAAGGGTAACGCTACACCGGATGAAGGGTAACGCTACACCGACACTCCTGGATGTGAAGGGTAACTCTACACCGACACACCTGGATGTGAAGGGTAACGCTACACCGACACTCCTGGATGTGAAGGGTAACGCTACACCGACACTCCTGGATGTGAAGGGTAACGCTACACCGACACACCTGGATGTGAAGGGTAACGCTACAACGACACACGTGGATGTGAAGGGTAACGCTACACCGACACACCTGGATGTGAAGGGTAACTCTACACCGACACACCTGGATGTGAAGGGTAACTCTACACCGACACACCTGGATGTGAAGGGTAACGCTACACCGACACACCTGGATGTGAAGGGTAACGCTACACCGACACACCTGGATGTGAAGGGTAACGCTACAATGACACACCTGGATGTGAAGGGTAACGCTACACCGACACACCTGGATGTGAAGGGTAACGCTACACCGACACACCTGGATGTGAAGGGTAACTCTACACCGACACACCTGGATGTGAAGGGTAACGCTACACCGACACACCTGGATGTGAAGGGTAACGCTACACCGACACTCCTGGATGTGAAGGGTAACGCTACACCGACACTCCTGGATGTGAAGGGTAACGCTACACCGACACACCTGGATGTGAAGGGTAACTCTACACCGACACACAAAATAAATACATAAAAAACGTACAGGTCAGGTGATGTTAAACACGGCAGAAACAGGAATCAAAGATATAAAAACAAATTTGGTCACAACTGGAAGAACTAATGTGTGTTCAAAAGGCTTCATAACGTCACTAGTAAGCACTTGGAGCAAGGTTTCTTAAAGACTGAGTGAAAGTGTTTTAATAACACACGCTGTCCGTTCTTGAACCAGATGTAAGTGGGGTTGTTAGACAGAGTGCAGGAGGTGATACAGCTCAGCTTAAACTAGGTTTGTTATTATTTTCATTTATTTATCGATGAAATTGACTTAAATGAATGTTTAACTGTGTGTTATTGCCTGTGATGGACAGAGACAGAGTGAAGTTTAAAGTGAATTCTTATACACAGCACGAGAGTGACCCTTGACCTGCACTGACACTACTGTCACACTGTAAGTGAGGCGTTTCCCCTCATCACCAGCAGAGGCAGCACGCTCCTGAATTCTACAGCAACCTCTGACACTTTCGGGTCACTTCCTGATTTTAGGCTATATTACAATTACAGTTACAATGTGCTGTCCCTACTACTGGAACACACACCCACCCACACACACACACACACACACACACACACACCGGTGAAGTGTTCTTAAACTAAATAATGAACGTGAATTAAAGTCTCAGCTAAATTAATGAAAGTATGAGAAATGTTATGTGGAGATGAATTTAAAGGGGAAAAGGCCTGGTGGAGAATGTAAAGCTCAGATCAGTTTTTCAGCTACTTTGTTGATGAGCTGCAAAAAACAGATGGAATAAAATGTCATTCATTATGATGTATAGTATACAGGAGAGTTTGACTGCTGTGTAAACTGATTATTTTTAATGATTCAGTACTAGTGCTGAAATAGTGTGTATAAAGAGACTGTTTCTTACTTTCTTACTCAGAAAACAGGAAGGAAACAAAGTTATTTTTCATCTTCAGCTACTTGCGTCTAGTCCAGCACATATGCTTAACCTGTGACTCTCACACCCACACACACCCACACACACACACACACACACACACACACACACACATGCACACACACACACACACACACAGAGCATGAGAGACAAGAACGTGTGAAAATAACCATAGAAACAGAACTCAGAAACATTTCATACTTCACACATCTGGGTTTACAGAATTAAGAGTATAAATAAACTCACACAGAGTATCACACGCCCTGTCATCACACCACTGCACATTTCCACTAAGTTAGAACATTAAAAGGAGACCCGAGAGGACGTGAGAAAAAACTCTATGATTCTCGTTAGTAAGTTTATTACTGTAAATATTTCATCATCACCCCATGTATGATTTTACAGATATTATTATATTTATCTATTAATATACAACGAGCACACCTATGCATATTGATATAGATTGTGTTTATAGTGATCTCCCAGTTAAACAGTTAAATGATTGTGTTTTTCAGGGCTCTAAGTGGAACTATGGACGTTGGATCAGGAAAGCTGCTGCTGCTGATCCTGTTGTTGAATATTACAGGTAGGGTTGCTGTATTTGTTGAGTATTAAGATGAACCTGTCTCTGCTACATGGAATATGTTAGCTGTGGGCTTTTCCTAACAGGCCTAAACTAAACAACTCCAGATACAAAATGAATGGACATGAAAAACTCCTAATGTTGTAACAGATTCCAGGTTATCAAAAGGCCATAAACTGTGCTAAATGAGTATTTACTTCTGTGTGGTAGATCCAGCTTGCTTTATTTTCGAGATATTGTCGCTTGTTTAACAGCTTCATGCTGGTGGCAACATTAAACACTAATGCTACAGTAGTGATGAATGTGTCGGCTGATCTGAGAACAGTTTTGCGGTTTATTTTGTAATGTTTCAGGCCAGGATGTGAACTGGGGAAGCTGCTCTTAGAGCAGAACAGTTTAAAGGCTCTTGTTCTCTAGAGTTTTATTAAAGTTGTTCAGTGAATTTAACAAAACTGATTGAAACAGTGGAACATGCAGTAATGTAAATCCACACACAAGTGTTCCTCTGAGTGTATGAGCTGATCCAACTTAGTTTTAGAGGAAACTGATTCTTTACCACTGATCTGAGACCAGATATATTTCTATTATGATCATGTTAAAATTCATAACAAAAGATTATTACAGACCAACTCCACAATGATCAGAAAGCAGGCAGGACAAATCCAGAGAACAGTTATAGATATAAAAGTGTAATCGATGTGTGTAACTACAGAGTTTACTAATGTTAGGATATGTTAATCAGGTATAATCTGGTATGTATACCCACTGTATACCCAACAGTTAAGAATTACTTGTGGGAAGCATTATCTAAATTCATAGTACACTTGTTGATCAAGTTATAAGTGTGTATTGAGTTAGAAGAATTCTGTGTCTTACTAAACAGTAGGCCTAATTGTTTTCTGTGTCGATCCGTACCTCTGCACAGCAAGCATAATCTAAAATTATAAAACACTAACAAGTTGTATTCTTGTGTATTCTTGTGTGTACATTAAGTGTCTTGTGTTTGACTAAAGCATCTTCACTCTATGGCAGTAAATTAAGAACTTTGTGTTTGTCTAAAACAGCTTCACTTTGTGGCAATATAAAAAACCAATAAGACACATTCCAGAACTGGGTTTCTAAACAAAGCCCTCTAAGCTTGCAAATCAGAGTCAAAAGAAGAGATAAGACTTCAGGGGAAAAGTACCAAGATGAGACTATAGGGTGGATTAAGTGACGCAGTAAAAAACCCAGGTCTGGTAAAACTTCTAAAGAACATACGACAGACTACGCATGCGCCCTCTGGTGGTGGTGTGGGGTTTGATCCTGAGCTGTGTGTGTGTGTGTGTGTGTGTGTGTATCTATCTATCTATCTATCTATATACATACATAAATATATATTAGTTTATTTTTTATGGTTTGGTACATTATTTACTTATTTTTGGGACTGTTTGTGTAAATAAACACCATTGCACTGATGTGCTTTTGTGACTGAGCCAACATTTCTTGTGCAGAGAGCCATTACCAACACCCCTCATCACACAGAGACAGACACACAGTCATAACAGATGAACCAAAAGAGAAGAACAACCTGAAATCAGGACGTGGTACATCTTTAACTAGGTTTAGAAAAAGAAATTAAGTTAAAGAGACTTTTTATAGCACAAAATAAAGGACAGTAGTGTAAGAAATGGGCGTTACTCACTTGAATGTCTGTTCTCATGTAAAGGAAAGGAAGACACTGAGCTAAAATAGGGTGATGTGGTAACCACAATGCTTTGGTAAGTGCATTACCCAACCTCTCCTAGTCCTTACTACTAATATCATATAGACGCTCATAACCCTACAAGTGCAGTACGTGTGAAGGAGTAACAGATGATTAAGACAAACACTTGTCAGTAAATAAAACAACAGTTTTTTCCCTCACGGATATTTTTGGCCAGTAGGCAACATTTAGTGGATCTTCAAGTGTCAGCTGTCTGAAGGCCGATGTCACCATGTTTTACAGAAAGTCGAGAAATATAACATTAGCAGCGATGCTCATGTTACTGACAGGTAAACTTTTCAGATATTTCAGCTCTTTCTAGTGTTTTTCGGTGCTGTTGTGTACCTTTCTTTGTCTGTGGGAGTTTATTTGCACTGTTAATTCTATAAACCCGGATGAAGTTTTTGAACGGTTTCAAACTGGGTTCTGCTTCTGTCGTCATTTTCGCACGTCACTGGCTCTCTCGCTGTGTGACTGAGAACAGCAGCAGCAGCAGTGGTTAAAACTGTGGTTACGCTCTTCCTGGTCAGTGCATGATCTATTTTAATTTGTGCTTCTGAGGCCCGTTTCACGAGCCGAGTTGAACAAACTCAGAGTTGCAGAGTAAGTACGTTTTGAGGATAATTAAAGTTAACAGGTTTCATGGCGCCGGTTATCAACGTTCTCAGTCAGTCCAGGTTTTAACCCTGAATCAAGGGCTGTGTATATATATATATATATATATATATATATATATATATATATATATATATATATATATATATATATATATATATATATTTATACACAGTATCTCAAAAGTGAGTACACCCCTCACATTTTTGTAAATATTTGATTATATCTTTTAATGTGACAACACTGAAGCCATTAATGTCTAAACCGCTGGCTTAGACAAGCTGTAAATTATGATCTGTCAGACCTTCTAAACAGTCTACAGTTGCTGATCTTTTTCTTTCACATCCTCTTGTGCTAATGTGTTTCTCTATATTGAGAACAGAGAAACAATAATCCACCGCCAAGGATCAATTAACATTAGATCTATTTTATTTCTGTTAATTCTTTAGGGAACAAACCATTATGATTATCATTAAAAACAAAGGCCTACACTACTAGGATACACTGCCCAAAAATCTAGAAGTGAGCAGCACCTCATCAAATAATAAATATATAGTAAGTATAAGTATAGTCTTCATCCACTCTCCAACCTTCAACATCGTTATTAAAGACCACAAGTATCTTTTGTTGTTGTTGTTGTGGTTTTCTTGGCACTAAACTTGTCCTCATAGTTCCTTTTTTCACTCCATTATTATTACATGTATCTACGATCTCTTTACTTAGTATTCACAGGAATACCTAACACCTTAGAACATTATTCCCATAGGCAGGATTTGTCCAAAAAGTTTAAAGTGTAAAATAATTGAATGTAAATGAAAGTCACTCACTTGAGTCTTTAGTCATTGTGAAACACATCATTCTAATTAATGTAAGTAAATGAGGAAGGAAACCCAGTGTTTTCTGCTCAAAGTTTCCATTTCCGTACGAACAGCTTAACAGACGAGAGCTGACTGGAAGAAACGTAAGCATTTTCTCATAAGTTTTTATACTTTATTTGTCTTGTGGTACATTCTAATACTGCCAAAGTATATTTAGAAAGTGTTACAAAGTGGAAATGAAAATCCGACGCAGGTTTTGAAAGTGCTGTGTTGTTATTTTGACTGAATAACTCATTATCTCAAGATATGACGCCTCTAGTTCAAATAAATATCGCATTACTTTGCCTTGTTATTCTTATTTTGAGACGTTATCTTGTCATTTGGACTCAACGTTTAACCCCCGACAAGACGAGTCATAAATAATCCTAAAACAACCCTGATGCTCATACTGAACTAAACTCGGCTCGCATTTCACGGCTTCTGTAAGATCCTGGTTGTGTCCTTTTCCATCCGTATCTCTTATGGAAGTAACCATCGCTTATATTGTGTTATTTATACGTTGTATGAGATGATATCAAATGCAGGAATAATTCTAGTAGTGTGCATGTTTATCACTAAGTATAATCTGTCTTTAAGGGGTGATGCAGTCATGCTGATTAGAACAAGACATTTTTCAGCAGCAGCAATTCTCATGTTGCTCGCAGGTAAACTTCTTGATTTTTCCCCCCGATTTTATTAATTTAATATAATTTGTGGATGTATGGTACTATCTGTGCCTGTGTCTTGTGTACTGTAATGTTCTAGACCTCAGTTAGGCAGTAATTTAACAGCTACTATAATCATAAGGACTGTCCTGTGCTCATCCTAGGACTTTCATCACTCTTAGTACTGTTTATCTTTACTCCTGTACATCTGTACGCTGTAATGATTTATAATCGCTCTGTACACTCTGGTTTGTTCATCTGGAAACGAAATCTGCTTCTCTGTTTCTGTAAACCTGCAACGTGACAACCGAACTGAAACGAGATCAACACATTGTCTGATGTTTATACACGATGTGGTCCAAATTATGTGGACACCCCTACTAATTATTGAGTACAGGTGTTTCAGTCACACCCATTGCTTACAGGTGCATAACATCATGATCCAGGCCTTTCTCCTCTAATATCAGAGCTTGATCTCACACATGCTCTATCGACTGAAAGGGCACAGATTTACACATAGAGACACTTTTTTGGTAAATTGTTTTAGAAGCAAAAGGTGTGCAAGTACTTACTTAGTTCGCTTATTTAATTAGTGTGTAAACTCACAGTTTGATCTGTGTGTGTGTGTGTGTGTGTGTGTGTGTGTGTGTGTGTGTTCCAGGAGTTCAGGCTCAGCACAGAGTAACTCTCTCCTCTCAGAGTCTCTGTGTTGTTACTGGATCTACAGTAAAAATCCCCTGTATGTTAAGAAAACCTTATTACTCCAGTGTCAGACAGAGAGAGTGGTATCGAGTCCAGAGCTCTGAAGGAGAACCACGAGACCTGAGCAAAGATCCACAATACTCAGGACGAGTGTCTGTAAGCACAGAGACGTCTGACTGTGAGCTGACAGTGAGGAATGTGAGAGCGAGTGACTCTGGAGTTTATAACTTCAGATTTAAAACACAGAGCAGTGACTGGATATCAGCTCCATCTGGAGTTCATCTGACTGTTACAGGTAACACACACACACACACACACACACACACACACACACACACACATCCTATGTATAAACATATCATTTGCAGATCTGAAGGTTACAGTATCAGACTGGCGCAAGAAGCTGAGCTGCATCACCACCTGCACTCTGTCTAACAACCCCACTTACATCTGGTACAAGAACGGACAGCGTGTCACTGACCCGTACAGAAATGAACTGTATGTCAGTAGTTGGGAATCAGGCAGCTACTCCTGTGCTGTAGGAGGACACGAGGAGCTTCGCTCTCCTGCTGTCTGTAAGAACTCACTTTACACTTCACTCACTCTGTCATCATCTCACTGCCAGCTTCTGTTAGATTACAATAAACTCAGATGCAGTGATTCATGACTGAGTGATGCTTTAGGTTTTTATTTATTTATTTAGATTTCTGTTCTAACTCAGTTTATATGTTTCAGGTGTTTTTGATGAGAAGAGCTGCTGGAGTGTGACGTACTCCACCCAGACTATCTGCTCTCTGATTGGCTCATCAGTGGACATACACAGTTATTACACCTTCCCTAATCGTTACAAGGTCACAGAAGTGTTCTGGTTCATTAAAGAGCAGGCTGGTGTTGAACCTGTGGATGTGAGAGAGGATGAGGAGTATCGGGGCCGAGTGCAGTACACACAGATCTCCCAGAATAACTGTAGACTGAGAATCACTAACCTGAGAGAGAAAGACGCTCAAACATACAGATTCAGATTCTACACTGATGATGCTACAGGCAAATACACCGGCCAACCTGGAGTCTTTCTGTCTGTCACAGGTAAAGCTGTATGAGAAACATTAAGTTAAAGTGTGAGAATATTCTATATTTGAAAATAACACCAAACCATACTTATTATTTGCAGATCTGAAGGTTACAGTATCAGACTCGGGTAACTGGAACAAGAAGCTGAGCTGCATCACCACCTGCACTCTGTCTAACAACCCCACTTACATCTGGTACAAGAACGGACAGCGTGTTACTAACCCGTACAGAAATGAACTGTATGTCAGTAGTGGGGGATCAGGCAGCTACTCCTGTGCTGTAGGAGGACACGAGGAGCTTCGCTCTCCTGCTGTCTGTAAGAACTCACTTTACACTTCACTCACTCTGTCATCATCTCACTGCCAGCTTCTGTTAGATTACAATAAACACATATTTATTGACAAATGTCTGAAATATACTGATCTTTTTCTTGCCTTGTGACTCTGGACTGTCTCTAAGCCTCTGTATATTAGGTTATTAATATCAGGGATTACTCTGTCCCCAGTTGTCCACATTGGGGGTCATGCAGTGTCATGACACCAAATATTTGGAACATACATTATCCCAGAGACTGCTATTCCAGCTCCTCCATTAAAGGCTATCTTTAAACTGTCCTTTTGTCCTTTTTTCCCTTCTTTTTTTTTTTTTTTTTTTGCCACTGTCCACTCCTGTTTTTTTATTTTATTTTGTTAAATAATATTAGTAATGGTACGCTATTAGTAGTGCTAATCTTATGTGTGTTTCAGGTGTTTTCGATCAGAATAGCTGCTGGAGTGTGACTTACTCCTCGCAGACTATCTGTGCTCTGATTGGCTCATCAGTAGACATCCATGGTTACTACACCTTCCCTGAACAGAGTCCCGCCCTGCAACCTGTCTGGCACATCATGGACAGAGAACTGAGTCATACAGATGAGAAAGTGGAGTTTCTTAAGGATAGACCAAACAGGAGCACACTGAGACTGAAAAATCTAACAGAGATGGATTCAACAAAATATCACCTCCTGTTTAAAGCCACTTATCATAAACAGACATACGGCTCTGATGGTGTCTATCTGTCTCTCACAGGTAGATTAAGATTCTTCTGCTTTTGCTAGTGTCTCAGTATTTACAGGATTCTCAGCATCAGTGTTTTTAGCTCTACAGCAACTGTTATGTGTCTCTAACACAGGTCTGCAGGTGAAAGTTGCAGTATCATACTTACAGAGCATAACACTGATCTGCATCACCACCTGCACTCTGTCTAACAACCCCACTTACATCTGGTACAAGAACGGACAGCGTGTGTCTAAGTGTAAATCTGCCTCCTGCTCTGTAGCTGCAGTCGGTGGTGCGGTCAGTTACAGCTGTGCTGTTGAAGGCCATGACAGTCTCCTCTCTCCTCCAGTGTGTGAGTGTGGATTTTACTCTCCTCAATCATAGTACATCTATATCTGGATCAAATGCTGATCCTGAACACACACCAGCTGATTCAGGTGTTTTATTTCTAATCAGATTCCCCTAAAAACACCAGCACAGTGGTTCTTTCCTCTGGAGACACAGTGGAGGGGGATTCAGTGACTCTGAGCTGTAGCAGCGATGCAAACCCTCCTGTTCTCACCTACTCCTGGTTTAAACAGAGAGCAGCTGCAGACACACTGCTGACAACAGGCCAGAATTACAGCATCAGCACTATCAGCTCCCAGCACAGCGGACTGTACTACTGCACTGCTCACAACCAGCTGGGACAGCACAACTCTACACCCACACTCCTGGATGTGTTATGTAAGTGAAAAAAAATTACACATGTTCAGGACATCTAAAAACTAGGTATGTTTTTCCTTTATGCGTATATTCTTGCTTCCAGTCAAAGTTTGGGTGTATGCATTAGAGAATGAATGTTGAATGAATTAACAGTGTTTGTAACAGTTGGTCCCTGAGTTTCACATGCAATGTTCACAAAAACTGAATTAATATAATAATATTCACAAACGTTTTGGTAAGCCTGATCATCTCCATAGTTACATACCTACGCATGTTGATAAATGCCCATTACCATAAAATACCAAGCTCATTCACAGCACAGCTGATTTAAATTTACTGGCGTCCACAAAACAGAGAGCTGAAAACGACACACTGGTGAATAAATGGTGAAAGAGCAGCTCTTAAGTACGGCATGCACTAAATCATTCATTAATGCAGCTCATGCTATACTCCATGCTGTTTTATATTGATGTATAAGTAGTACTGTAGCTGGCGCTATTAAAATTTCATGACGATTTACACAACTACAGGAAAAAGATTGCTGACCCTCAAAGTCATCCATCTTGAAATGATTCGGCTTGGACACACTTCGTTTATAATGACCAATCACAGGGTCGTGTCATGTGAGGGGTTCACCCAGTGTGCACGACACAGTGAATGAAGCCTCCACGTGATGTCTCCACGTGATGTCTCCACATTAACCCTTTAACCTTCTTCTCAACTACACGTTTTAATTCAACTGCACTTTTTGAGTCACTACATCTTATTGAAAAATGTGTTGAACATAACTCAGCTGATCGAGCCATCTCTACCACTCGGTTTAGGTATGTTGTGTTAAAAACATTCAGTAAATGTTGCTGTGTCTTGAAGTAGTGTGCCTTTTCAGTTCGCCTCCTTACAGGAAGTTAGCAACAAGGAAGTCACTCCAGACGTCCGCCTCTACCGGTTTATTTAACTTCTTCTAAATGTTTTTGGTACTTGGTAAATGTATTTATGCTTTTACTATGAAGTGACTTTTGGCCTATACTAAAAAGGCCATAAGTTATCTATACTACGCCTATACTAAAAAAAAAAACCTGTGGGGTCTGTTAAAAAATAAACATTGATTATTGTTGTTATTGCCCCAAGGAAATAAAAAATGCAAAGAAAACAATGTCTGTTGTTTTCAGTGAGGATGTTAAAGGTTAAAGCATACTAAGGCCTCAGAGTCCTCAGTATACATCTTGAGGCACTGAAGTTCATATAGCTTCATATATGCATGCATTTATACGTGACAGCCACAATGAACCCCAGAGAAAGTGAGTGAGTGTGGGTTTTGGATTCTTGCGAGCCTGATGCACTTAGTTTTGCTGAAAGTACAAAGTATACTGAACTCTTCGTCTTGTACGATGGCGTTTCTTTTCTACCAGTTGAATGGCTGCTCTTACTTGGCTTGTTTATGTATTCTTTAATCATTAATGTGAAATGATTGAGCTTCAAAAAATTGCCATAAAGTTTTGGGTGTAGTTTAAATAAATAACCAATAAACCAACACTCCAAAATGAAGCTGATCATTTGAGGTTCACGTTAGTGAGTCTCCTTATACGTACCTTTACAAACTCTTGTAGGATCCTCGGAGCTCAGAACACAAGAATTTTTCCTAGCTATATTTCCATAAATACCAATCTTGTGTAGATGCTCCTGTGAACGATTTATGAATAAATTTCCTCGTAACCAGGTTCATAAATGAAGTCCACTGTTTTTAATATTAAGACCTTGTGCCTGTTTTTAGATTCTCCTAAAAACACCAGCGCAGTGGTTCTTTCCTCTGGAGACACACTGGAGGGGGATTCAGTGACTCTGAGCTGTAGCAGTGATGCAAACCCTCCTGTTCTCACCTACTCCTGGTTTAAACAGAGAGCAGCTGCAGACACACTGCTGACAACAGGCCAGAATTACAGCATCAGCAACATCAGCTCCCAGCACAGCGGACTGTACTACTGCACTGCTCACAACCAGCTGGGACAGCACAACTCTACACCCACACTCCTGGATGTGTTATGTAGGTGCAGTTTTTTTGTGTATGATGATTATTTTTTAATGTAATACATTCAATAAGTAAGTAACTCCCACTTCTGATCAGACTCCCCCCGAAACACGTCTGTGACTGTCGTTCCATCCGTGTCTGGAGACTTGGTCACACTGTTGTGTAGAAGTGACTCCAACCCCAACAGCTCTTACACCTGGTACAAGAAAACAGAAGGAGATGTGATACTGATTGAAAATGGCACCAATTTAACTTTATCCTCGAGAGCAGATGGATTTTACTACTGTACAGCAAGGAATGGATTTGGATCATCCAATTCATCAGAATGGCCATGTACATCAGGTACTCGCTTCTCACAAGCATGCCATTTTTGTCTTTGATGACATCACACGTTACTGTTTCTTGATTGTGTCCTCCTCTTTGTCTCCATTCAAGACCACTTTTCAGGATCCTTTTTAACATGCTGATTATTTCTTACTGATACAGATAACAGTGTCGTGAAATACGCCGTTTCTGGAGTCACTGTTGCGTTGGTTCTGTTGGTTCTGTTGTTCATTGCGGTCTTTCTGTGGATACGGTAAGAACCCGAAATCCGTCTGCTTTGAAATCAAGTTGATTTGACCCTCATTGACATGGAGACAAAACAAGAAGAGATTACAATATCCCTAGGGTTCAGAGGGTCAAATGTCGACTTGCTTAATCAATGTGTCAATGTGTTGCTGCATGTGTAGAAATGGCGAAGTATACTGTCATGCAGTGGAAGCAGATGCAGTTGCAAAATGTGTTTTATTTATAAGCAGAACGGCAAACAATTCCAAAAAAAAAAAACCACCATTAAGTAAAGGCAGAGCCAAAAACGGGCAAGAAGTTAGCCGATTAGCAGACAGAACAAACTCGGAAAACTACAATCACAAAACCAATGGACGGGAGCAACGTCAAAAACAACTGGAATATCAGTCACAACAATAAAGTCTTGGCACGATTTTGGAGTCCGTTTTTTTAATAGCGTGGGTAGAGATTAGATTCAGTGTGTCAGTTCAGAGTTGTAGTATGGAGCGACCATGTCTGTAGGCTGCAGTGCAGCATGGGAACTTCTTGCCGATTCAGGTGTAGACACGACAGCTATGCTTCACAGACCCCTGGTGGTCCAGGTACACCACGTTGAGAACTAGAACACTGATCTAGTATCTATCCTCTGCACTGCACAGTCCAGACGATTTTTTTTTTCACATCAAGGGGGTTACATTAACTCATGTAGTATATAAATACTAATTCATTCCACACTGCAAGTATAGCTGGTGATGTTACTGTTTTTATTACACATATTCCAACAGGAGAAGAGCGTCGTTGTTCAGTAACAGGAGTGAGGATTACAGCAAGGTGAGTTTTAGTGAATGCACTAAGAGAGAAGTGAGATCTCCAGGCAATATTTTAAAACAAGTATAACATTCTTTCCTCTAAAAAAAAGTTTGAGCAGATGTAACGCTTCACCTTCTCTCTCTCTCTCTCTCTCTCTCTCTCTCTCTCAGAACAACTCTGCCCCTGTGTATGGTAACGTCTCAGCCATGACCTCTGACCCCACACAAACAGCGTCCTCAGAAGATCAGGACAACGTTCAGTACTCCAGTGTTTATTTCAGAAACTCCCACACACAGGAAGTACCCCTCTACTCAACTGTTCAACTGACAGAGGCTCTAAAACAGGAAGAGGAAGTAGAATATGCCACAGTGAGTCTCGCCAAGTCAAGAGCTGTTCCGTAAGTCTGTCATGCCTTCTGAGTTATTTTTCCACTTTCAGTTGAAAAAAAAAAAAATCCAAAAACAAAACACAGGCACAGCTGCAACTAATAGAGAAGATACAGTAAAACCATGATTTAGTTCAAAATAGATGCGTTTTGTGTGAAAACAGTGTATATATGTGGTTTCTTTCTCTTTTATGCAGTACTACACCAGTAATAATTGTATCATTTAAAAGGTAATAAAGGGTTTAAACAGTAAATGAGAGCAGTTATGTGTGTTTTGAAATGAAGTTACCATTTATGTTGGAAATTCTTTAAAAAAAAAAAAAAAAAAAATCTCTACCTATGGGCCTCGTTCATCAAGGTGAACATGAACAAATTTATCTGTAAATCATTTGTTAAAAAATTCTAGAAAATTCTGGAACATCATGTTAGTTCAGAAAAATGTTCATATCCTGAGATTGTGTAAATTTGTACATCATAAGTAGACTCCCTAATGTGAACCTCAGTTGTTTGACTTCAAATTATATCATTGAAGATGAGTTACTGCGATTTTATACAACCCCAATTCCAAAAAAGATGGGCCACTGTGTAAAATGTAAATAAGTGTCAATAAAAACAGAATGCAAAGATTTGCAAATCTCATAAACCTGTATGTTATTCACAACTGACCATAGAAAAAATATCAAATGTTTAAACTGAGTAAATGTAGCATTTCAAGAAAAAAATAAGGTAATTTTTAATTTGATGGCCGCAACACGTCTCAAAAAAGTTGGGACAAATGTTTAAACATTAGATATGTTTTCTATGTTCTATTGTGAATACCATATGGGTTTATGAGATTTGCAAATCATTGTATTTGGTTTTTATTTACATTTGACACAGCGTCCCAACTTTTTTGGAATTAGGGTTGTACATAGCTTTTTTTTTTAAATTATTATTGTTATTTTTTACGTGAGTAAAAAATAACTTCCACTTCTGCCTTTGAGAAATTCCTTTCTTTCACCATTTTGTCCTCATTTTGCACCATCAGCTCTCTGTGAGATTGACCTTTTATGGAGTTTTGTGAGCGTCACTAAATGCACATGAGTTGCATCGTGTGTTGCACTTTGAGTAATTGACATTTATCAACATACTCATGTGCGTATGAAATAAATCAACGTTACCAAAACTTAATAAAAGAGGCGCAAAAGTAGATGTGAGGAATATGACGTTCCTTTATTTGAACAGAAATATATTTGCATCAATATCTTTCTTCAGAAATTGAAAAGTTGCAATGTTTTCATATTTTACAGGGAGGATGAAATCTACAACAATCTGAAATCGAACCAATAAGAGGAGTCTAAACTGACTATAAGATTGGACGTCGCAATAAGTCAATTATGAAGGGATAGTTTAGTTATATCATGTATATTATAATGTATATTAATATTATATTATGTATCCTTAGACTGACCTTTAATAATTCCAAATATTATTGGTTTTCTTTGATTTTTACCAACTTCAAGATGTATTTTCTTTCATTTTTATTTTGTATTCGATGCTTTGAGAGGCTTTTTGTGTGCTTGCATGTTTATACTTGTGTGTATGATTATATTATTACTGCTTACTGTATACACACTGACATGCATTTTAATTAAAAAATATATATTTATATATTTATGTAATCATATCACATAAACAAGTGTCAAACATGGGGGTTTATCAGGGTGATCTGGTGAAACTTTGTCATTGAGTTTGAACTTTTTGGCCAAAATGAGGTTACACCGCCACAAATTTTTTCAGAAAATTTGATCCACATCACCCTCTAGTGGGCTTTTCCAACAACAACAAAAATCAGAATCATATATGACTTTATGCCCCATAACTTTCATCCAGTATCTTCTGCCCTGCATTTAGTGAATGTCCCTTCTTTAAAAATCTAGTTAGCTTATCTTCTTTACAAATAAAAAAAAGTTGTTAATGTTAATGTAAAGTGGCCAGGCAGGCAGAACTGACAACTGTATTAAATTGTGAAAATAATCAAATATATCTAGTTAAAATACACTAAATAATGTTCTCTGACAAGCTCCAGATTCACCATAACCATGACCAGGATGAAGCGTTACTGAGAGTGAGGGAAATAATGAAACATTTAAAGCTGCAGGAACGTATTGTATTATATACTATATAATGTTTCTTTAATTTGTTCTAAACTGTAAATCTTGAAGTGATGATCTCTTTGATATTGCAAAGACATGGAAGGCTTGATGGGCACATCATTACACCTCATCCATTTAGCTTAGCTTGTTAATTTGACAAGTTAAGTGGCATTTGGAAGACACTCTTATCCAGAGCGACTTACAGGAGTCTCTGTATCTTGTGCAATACAGAGTCTCTATCAATAAATATATCCTGATACTGGTTTACTAGGTCACGGCCTAGTATCATTAGTTGAAAAACTCGGTTGGGGAGGTAATGATAATGAGTCTTTATTTATCACACATACATATGCACAGTGAAATTCTTTTCTTCGCATAGCCCAGCATGTCAGGAAGCTGGGGTCAGAGCGCAGGGTCTGCCATGATACAGCACTCCTGGAGCAGCAAGGGTTGAAGGCCTTGCTCAAGGGCCCAACAGTGGCAGTTTGGCATTTAGAAATGGCAGCTTGAACCCCCGACTTTCTGATCAGTAACACAGAGCCTGGCAGTGCTGGGGCTTGAACCTCTGAAGAGTCTTGATGCATGACTTCCTTGTACCCTGAGAGATGGTGGGAGCCATCAAGCAGTACTAGAGGATTTGGGGGGAGTGTGGTGCAGGGTGTGATAAGTGCTTTATAGTAAATGAGTGGTGGTCTTCCTTTGGCGTTGTAGGCAAGCTTAAGTATTTTAAATCTGATGTGGACAACTACAGGACGCCAGTGGAGGGAGCATAGCAATGGGGTGATAAGAACTTAGGAAGGTTGAAAACAAGTCGCACAGCTGCATTCTGGATCAGTTGCAGAGGTCAAATGGCACTCACAGGCAGACATGCCAGGAGCGAGTTACAGTAGTACAGTCTCAAAATGACAAGGGATGGAACAATCACTTGAGTGTCCTGTGTGGATAGAAATGGACAAATGAGCAATGTGAGAGGAAAAGGACAGTCGATTGTCCATGGTTACCCCAAAATTGCCTGCAGTGACCGAAGGTGAGATCAGAGAGTTCTCCAGGGAGATCAAAAGATACTGACATGGGGATGAATCACCTGGGATGAACAGCAGTTCAGTTTTGCAGGGAATAAGTTTCAGCTGATGAGCTGCCATCCATGATGTCGGACAGACATGCTGAGATCTGAGTGTCTGAGGGTGAAAAGGAGAGGATGAGTTGAGTGTCATCGGCATAGCAGTGGTTTGAAAACCCATGTGAGGATAAGACCTCACCAAGAGAGGAAGTATAGAGGGAGAACAGAAAAGGACCAAGTACTGAGCCTTGTGGGACACCAGTGGAGAGTCTGCATGGAGCAGATGTGGATCCCCACAGTGTCACTTCATATGCCTGACCTTCCAGGTAGGAAGCAACCCACTGCCATGATGTGCCACAAATTCCAGGACTCATGAGAATGGACAAGAGAGTCTTGTGGTTGACTGTATCAAATGTTGCTAAAAGGTCAAGGAGGATGAGTACTGATGAAAGTTTGGCAGAACTAGCAGCATGCAGCTTCGGTAGTGACAGCCAAAGGGTAGTCTCTGTGGAATGTGCCGCTTCAAAGCCAGACTGGTTAGGATCTGTGAGAGATAGAGAGACAGTTGATTGTAGAGCGTGTGTTCAAGGGTTTTAGAAAGAAAAGTGAGAAGTGATACCGGTTGGTAGTTGCAGATGTCTGAGGGATCCAGGGTGGGTTTCTTCAGGATGGGAATAACACTTGCTCCACTGGATGCAGTTGGTACATGACCAGATGTTATGGAGCGATTGATGATAGCAGCATTGTGGAAGTGGTTGGATCCAATGGGCAGGAGGTAGGATTGCAGGCAGGTCATAGGATTTCAATTGATCTATGTACTTTTTAAAGTCTATTTTATGGTTACGTATATAAACATGGTTCTATGAATTTCTACTGACCGCCAGAGGTGATGGATTAGTAACACCAACAAGGTCACGAGGAAGTTCTATGTGCCCCTTAACAACGGCTGTGAAGCCGAGGGAAAAATGGCTGTAGCCACTGGGTTGTGCAGGATCACATTCACCCTATAAAATCTTGCAAACGTGCAGGTTTATGCCCATGATACAGCTGCACAAATATCTGAAAGAGGGACCCCTCGTAGGGCTACCCATGAAGTAGACACACTCCTGGTTGAGTGACTTCAAACCTGAGGAGGGATCCAGAGACCCCTGCCCTTATAGGCATAAACGCTAGCATCTACAATCCATTTTGACAGACGCTGCTTGGACAAAGCGTGCCCTTGTCTATGCCGGAATTCAGCAGTCATTTGGATATAACACTTTAGTGCTCACACTGGGCACAACAGGCTCGCACTCGAGCCCTGCTCATCTTCCTGAGTTGGGGGATAAAAAGCTGACAGACTATAGTATAGTATAAGACAAAGAAAAGGCCTCTGGGAGAAATTAAGGGTTCAGCCATAAAATTACCCCTGTGTTCCCAGAACTCCAGTGTAGGCACTCTCGGCTTACTGATAAGGTATGCAACTCACCTACTCATCTAACTGATGCCATAGCTAAGAGGAAAGCTATTTTCATAGACAGCCACCTCAATTCTGACCTCTCTAGGGGTTCAAAATGGAGGCTGACAAAGTGCCTCTAATACAAGAGGCAAGTCCCAAGAGGATACTGGGTTTCGTCGAGGAGGTCTCAGTCATTGAGCACCTTTAAGAAAGCGGTTCACAAGGGTGTGGGACCCAATCGTCATGCCATCTAATCTATTATGCATGGCTGAGATGGCAGTTATGTATTCCTTGATGGTCGAGGCTGCAAGGCCTCCATCAAGACGGGACTGGAGAAAGCTGAAGATTACCGGTATGGAACAGCGTGTTGGTTCCCGATTTTGTGCTTGGCAACACTCAGAAAAGAGCTTCCATCTGTTAGCATACAACAGATTGGTGGAAGGTGCACGGGAGTTGTGGATGGTCTGTAAAACTGCTGGATTACACATCCTTAGTAATGGCTCTGGCCCTTCAGAGGCCAGACCCAAAGTCGGAGCCAGGATGGGTTCGAGTGCCAGATTCGACCCTCTAGGTGTGAGAGGAGATCCCTCCTCATAGTGAGGCACCAAGGCTCCCTGTACAGTAATCTGTGTAATATTGGGAACCACACTCTCCCTGGCCATTTGGGGGTTACTAGTAGCACCTTGTGATTGCCCCCGAGGAACCTGTCTAGGGAGGGCAGTATAAACGGTAGTGGAGAGAAAGCATACAGCAGTCGATTTGGCCATGCATGGGCCAGTGCATCTTGGCCAAAGTGGTTTGTTGGTTCCCACAGTGAAAACCAAAGGGGACAGTGACTTGTTGACAGTGAGGTGAAAAGGTCCACCTCTGCCCTGCCATATCTATGCCAGATCGCTTGCACTACTTCAGGGTGCAGCTTCCATTCACCAGGGTGGGGGCTGTGCTGGGGCTGTGCTGGGATAGGAACTCTGCAGCTGTGTTTTGAGTGCCTGATAAGTGCATTGCCCTCAGGCTCAGTAGGTGAGGATGGACCCATAATAAGAGCTGTTGGGCCAGCCTCAAGAACTGTTTGGACCTGGTGCTCCCCTGGTGATTTATATGGTAGACCACAGATGTGTTGTCTGTTCTTATAAGGACAAGCCTTCCTACCAGCACTGGAAGGAAATGTTTCATGGCGAGCCGCACTGCCTGTAGCTCCAACATATTTATGTGTTGTTCCCGCTGCCAAGAACTCCACTGGCCTCTGACTGCCCAGCATTGACATACAGTTCCCCAGCCGGCCAGGGAGGCATCTGTGGTCACTACTTCTCTGCAAGAAGGTATGGCCCCTAAAGGAACCCCCTGGGCAAAATATGCTTTTCTCCTCCATGGGCACATGCACCTTAGGCAACTGGCAGTGACTCTAACCAGCTTGTGCCTGTGTTGAGTGGGATGCATGCCGAGGTCATTCAGCCAGATCTGGAGAGGCCGTAATGAAAGAAGGCCGAAAGGGACCACAGATGAGGCTGTTGTGAGCATACCTAACAGTCTCAGAAATGCTTTGAGGACCAGAGCCCTGCCTCTTCTGAAGGGACTGATGAGCTGTTGTTGACTCGCTGTTGAGAGGAGGTAGCCATCATCTACGGTAAGTCCAACTGGATGCCAATAAACACTATTCGCTAACTGGGCATCAGAGAGCTCTTTCCATAATTCACTGTAAGCCCTAGCTTGGTAACATGGGAGACCAGCAATGCTGATTCTCTGAGGGCACCTACCCTTGACTGGGAACAGATCAACCAGTTGTCCAGGTATGGGAAAATTCACGTCCCCCTGGCCTGTAATGGAGACAGTGCCGCTGCTACTCACCTGGTGAAGACCCTTGGCACCAGTGAGATCCCGAACAGGGGCACACAAAACTGGTAAGCCCTTCCCTCGAAGGCGAAACTGATGAATTGCCTGTGCTGAGGTGCGATTGCTGATTGCGAAAATATGCATTTTTCAGGTCGATGGTTATAAACCAATCGTTCTGCCTGATGCCTTGCAGCACGTCCACTGTACATAGCATGTGGAACTTGAAAACCTTGAGGTGTGTGTTCAGAGGTCTTAAATCCAGTATGGCGCGAAATCTGCCTTCTTTCTTTGCGATAATAAAATAAGTGGAATAGGATCCACTGTTCTGTAAAGCGCTGTCTAATTGCTGGATGGCACCCTTCTTCAGGAGAGCCCAGGCCTCCTGGCGTAGGGTCCAGAGCCTTGTTTGGGTCCTTGACTAAGGTCATTTTGACTCCCTGGAACCTTGGCGATCGACATCTGAATTGAATGTTGTAGCCCTGTGACAGGGTTGATTCAACCCAGGGGTCTGATGTAACCACTTCCCAGCATCTGAGCTGCTGGCTGGTGAGGCACCCGACCGCGGGAGTGGTACAGTCATTGTCTACCCTTTCACCCCTTATAATTCCTGAGACTGGCCTCGCTGTGTCAAGCGAGGGGGCTGGACCGAACAGCCGGGCCGAACAGTTCCCCAGGAATAACAGGAATAGAGTGGAGGGCTCTCCTGCAGGGTTCAAAAGTGGAGACTGGGCCAGCCATATTTGGCAAGGGTTAATAAAGACATTAGCCTCCCCAACTCCCTGGTCATGTAGGCGAATGCCTGAAAAGAGGTGTCACTCAGGCTCTGGGCAGAAAGGTCAACCTCCAAAACCTGCAATGTCTGGGACAGGGCCAGCATAATGTGTGACATGAAATTCCCAATACGTCCCATACGTGCTGCTGTGTCATAGCTTCTCACAATGAAGTCATCTGTTAACCGGCACTGTGGCCAGGGGCAGCGTGCACTGGGCCGAAGTGCTTTATCAGGCGATAGCACAAGGGTGGCAACAGCCGGCTCTATATTGGGCATGCGATCAAGGCCATGGTTGGGTGCATCCTGCATATTTGCTAGTGCTCTACAGTCTGTCGGTAGATGAGAGAAACATCTGCTCAGCACCTCTGCAGCTCCTTGATATATGGAGCTGAGGGTGGGACACAGAGAGCTGCAGACTGAGAGGTCTTCCTGAAAAAAGCGCTCTGAGGAGTCACCTGGACAGGTGCTGCATCTAAGCCCAGACATGCTAAGGCCATTTTTACCACAGGCCTGACTGATGTCTGACTGTTCTCCAAGCCAAGGGAGCTCTCCCCTGCACCCTCCTCGTCATAACCTCCCCCGATAACTAGGCTGTCCGAGGCCCTAGTGGAGAGTGCATCCTCCTCCTGGGGCTCAAAGGCTGGTGACAGTATTGGAGGCAGCACCCTGGGAGGAAACTGCAGTGCAGCTGCAGCGGGACCACTAGCAGGCTGTGCACTGGGTGGTTGCAGATTAAGGAGGAGAGACTTAATCTCTGCAAACTCAGAAGCCAAGGTGTCTACCATCTGGGCTAGGGGATCTACCTTTCTGTGTTTATCCTTAACAGCCCCCCCCCCACCCGCAAATTGGTCTTACGGCACTTATTAGGGCTAGGATACATGGCCTGTATAGGACGCAGTTGAGTGCCCAACCTGCCCTCTATCTGGGCCAACCTGGCTGCCCGTGCTACTAAGCTCATGGAGCTGCAGTTCATGCATGCCATCTCATTCAATCCCTCTCTCAAGTGGTCACCCCCCAGGCAAGAGGGACATCTCTCATGGCCATCCTCTATTTCCAGAGGGGCCAGGCAATCAATACATGTCATAAACATGGGTACCAGCAGTAATTACTATCCATGTGGTTTTCCACGTGTGACCACTTTGCCAGGTGGTAATTGAGCATGAAAGAGATAAATATATACACTTTGCCGTATCTCTGCAAATAATTAAGGAAATCCACTTACTAAATCACTAAAAAAAAAAAAAAAAAAAAAACTAAATCACGGGGATGAAAAACAATCACCCAACCTTGATGGTACGTTGTGTAGCCTCTCCTACCACAACGAGTTTGTGGTTTGTAATTATGAGAATTAAACAATAACAATATTGGAGAATGATCCCTCTATGATCGTTATGCACTGCGATGCACTATGGTGCAGTTATGAGTGAACATGCTCACACTGTAGCCAATAATTAAATAAATTCAGGAACTAAATCACGTGGACGAAAGCAATCACCCGTTTCAATCAACCCCACCCTGTTGCATAAACCTGTTTGGCCATTCAACATTTACTATGAGAGTGATCCAGAGGCCTACAGGGCGGCCTCCATCCCTTGCAGAGCTCCAATGAGAGGCCGACAGGGTGGCTTCTCCTGCAGAGCTCCAGCCAGAGGCCGACAGCCAGAGGCCGACAGGACAGCTTCTCCTGCCGAGGTCAATGTGGCGACCTCATCTCCAAAATTCCAGCCTGAAACCAACAAGGTGGTGTCCCCTGCCAAGCTTCAGCCAGAGGTCAACGTGGCGACCTCATCTCCAGAGCTCCAGCCAGAGACCAACAAGCTGGTCTCCCCAGCCAAGCTCCAGTCAGAGACCATCATGGCTGTCTCATCTCCAGAACTCCAGCCTGAGACCAACAAGATGGTCTCCCCTGCCAAGCTCCAGCCAGAGGTCAATGTGGCAAACTCATCTCCAGAGCTCCAGCCAGAGACCAACGAGGTGGTCTCCCCTGCTGAGATCCAGCCAGAGGTCAACATGGCAACCTCATGTCCAAAGCCCCAGCTTGAGACCCACAAGGTGGTCTCCCCTGCAGAGCTCCAACCTGAGATCAACAAGGTGGTCGCCCCTGCCGAGTTCCAGCCAGAGGCCTCACCACCAGAGCTCCAGCCTGAGACCAAGGAGGTGGTCTCTCATGCCGAGCTCCAACCAGAGGTCAATGTAGTGACCTCCTCTCCAAAGCTCCAGCCTGAGACCAGCAAGTTGGTCTCCCCTGCAGAGCTCCAGCCAGAGGTCAATGTGGCAACTTTGCTTCCAGAGCTCCAGCCAGATGTCAAGTGATGACCTCATATCCAAGGCCCCAATTTGAGACCAGAGGTCAAAGACGCGACTCCCTAAGCGATGCTCACGCCAGAGACTAACATCACGGCTTTCCACAAGCTCAAGCCAGAGGTCGACAGGACAACCTACCAAGCTCTGCCCAAGCCTGAGCTTGACAAGATGGCCTCCCATGTCAGACTCATTTTGGAGGATGCGACCTCCGAAGCCATTTTTGCACCAGAGACTGACGGGACGGCCACACATGCCTGCTCCTGCCTAAGGCTGACAACAAAGCCTCCCAAGACCAGCTTACACCCGAGGCCAACAGAGTTGCCTCCCAAACCTGGTTCCTGCCTAGTAACCCCGGCAGTCATGTCCCAACCCAACTATCTGACCCCAGGGAGCCTGTCACCAGTCCATCGCCTGCTTCCCACCAGTGTGCACCATGCCAATGCCTGCCTCAGGACAATGGATCCTGTGTAGACATTTTGCCTAGGGGAGTGTTTTTGCATGCTTCAGGATAAGTGCCCTTTGTGGGGACACTGACATGGATTTCCTCAGGCATTCAGCGCACATGAACTGCCCAAAGTGTGACATGTCCCACATTTCTCTCTTTCTCTGTCTCTCTCTCTCTCTCACTCACTCTCTCCCTTGCTCGACCAAGACAATATTCAGTACTCCAGCATTTATTGTACATGTTCCCACACAAAGGAAGTGCCTGTCTACTCAACTGCTCAACTCCCCAAGGCTCTTAATCAGGAAGAGGAAGTAGAGTATGCTACAGTGAGCCTTGTCAAACCAAAAGCTGTTCGGTAGGTGATGAAAATGACATTTTATTCATCATAAACGGTTTCTTCAGTGACTGATATGTGTGCAATGTTTTAAAATTTCACAGGAAGGATAAAATCTGAATGAATCTTGCCATTGTCATTCTGGAATATGCCTGTGGTGTCAGGGAAGAAAAAAATCCACTGATGGAATAACCTGGTCATTCGGTAGATTTAGGTATTTGTCTGACTTGATGTTGACCTGACCAACTGAAGCAACCCCAGATCATAACACTTCCTCCAGAGGCTTGTACAGTAGGCACTATACATAATGGGTGCATCACTTCATGCACTTCCCTTCTTACCCTGATGCAGTCATCGCTTCGGAATAGGGGAAATCTGAACTCATAAGACCACATGACCTTTTTCCATTGCTCCACTGTCCGGTCTCTAAGGTCCCTAGCAAATTTAAGTCTTTTTTTCTGATTAGCCTCACACTGATTAGGCCACACAGCTGTTATGTCCCAATCCTGTAATCATGTAATCTCCTTAGTTGTTTTCTTTGCTTGATGAAGGCCAGTAATTTTCCACGACCACAGGATACGTCTTCTGACATTGTTGTTTAAGAAATGAGAAGCTGCACACCGCATCAGTTATGGCTAAAAAAATTGTTGCCAGCTGAAGCATATTAATCACTGCGATAATGATCCAATCATAGGCTCTTAAGTATTTGCTTATTTAAATCCAAACAGTGGCCTATTTTTATTGGCCAGGCAGAGTATATTACATAACAAAGGGACTTTGTTATGAATTTGTTAAATACAATGTGAAATGTGTGCATGTGGAATTGGCCAAAGATAAAAATAAAAAAAAAATTTGTTTTTTTCCTGATCTATTTTAGCCTATTGAGTGCTGTAGTCTCATAAAGGTGTTACCTATTAGATTCCATATTTTAATTGTGTTTTAAATACGGTGCATTTTAGTAGAAACAAATAGTAAAATTAGCCTAGACATAATATAGAGCAAGCACAATTAGATTAATACGTTAATGCTAAGTCGTGTCGATGCCGGAATCATTGTGTAACTATACATCCCAGGATTCAGCATGTGCTGGCTCAAATTTAGCCTATTACCCAAAAACACTTAAAATTTAACATAGAAGCCAATACTCACATCTACCTCTGAGCCCAGTTGGAAATAGAAAAAAAGACACCAGCCGTGAGTGAGAAGAAGCAAGGGTCCAGCTTTATTGGTTCCGTTCCACCACACGAGATCCACACCGATGAGAATTCTCAGAAGTGATCCGATACCCTGAGCTTAAGCTCCAGTATTTATACTGTACTTACACAGTAAATAACCCATATGTTTCAAGAAAACTATGATATCACTACCAATAGGGTTAAAAAAGAGCTCATCTACCATCTAACTCTTATGTTCCAGAAAAGGGCTATTCCACTTACACATAGAATCAAAACCAGGGGTTCTCAAATTACACATAAAATCAAAACCAAGGGATTTCTAATAACCCAGAGAATCAAAACCAAGGGATTCTAATAACCCAGAGAATCAAAACCAAGGGATTTGAATAACCCAGAGAATCGAAACCAAGGGATTTGAATAACCCGTAAAATCAAAAGTGGAGAGACGAAACAATCTAGAGTGACCTCGGTCTTACTATTATCTCGCGGGGGGGCAGCTTGACTCAGCCACCTTTATGGTTCTCTCTTAAAATTAAGGTCTTCCTTGCGAGACAAGAATCTTCACCATCTGAATTATGAGTAAGTTACATTTCTCTGTATTTCTAGCTTATAATTTATTTTCATGTTTGCTCTATATTTCTTATTTTATATATATTTATACTACTTGAAAAGCGGTTTACTGTACTTCCTACTTCTTAATATCATTACAGTTCTACTGTCCTGCATATCCCACTATTCTTTTTTTTTATAGAGAGTTTCTCTATTACTATAAGATATTATAATATCTTATTACTCCTTTTTCATTATTCTTATAAAGTTATTCATGTGTGTGTATGTTGTGTCTACTTGCCCGACCCTTGACTGTACGAGCGTGTGTGTGTGTGTGTGTGTGTGTGTGTGTGTGTGTGTGTGTGTGTGTATTAGCACTCCTCAGCTCAGCTCGTATACCTCTTTTTCACTTTTTTGACTACTACACCACAGTGTAGTGCTCTTAAAGATCTTTAAAGTGTAATTCCAATTTGTCAATGTCCGCCTAATCCCGCTTCTATGTGTCTAGGTGCCTGTCGTCAGTCCTTCCTCTCCCCGTTACTGGATCTGGATCTGGATCTGGACACTCATTATCAGCTTATGCATCTCACTGCTGATATCATGGTGCTACTTAACTATCTTCGCAGCACCGCCTCCAGAAATGGAAATGGAAATGCGGGGTTCCCTCCCCCCTCCGATACAGAATCTGCCCCGTGAACGTGTGTGTTGATGCCTCTACACAGCCAGAACCCCCCTCCGGCTTTCAGTCTGAGGGAGATGTCCTCTTCTCTGATTCGGGCCCCGACCCTTCGTCCCTCTTCTCACCTACCAGTCCGCCCCACTCTCAGTGGTCCTCCCACTTCACCTTTGCCGACTTTCCCATGTCCCCAGGACGCACCCCATTTTCTTCCCCCTCCCGCTCTCCTCCAGACCACGCACCCACCAGTCTTGTGAATTACCAATAAAATTACATTTTACTCATACTAAGTCTCCCTCATGTTTATTTCATGTCATTTTTATCCACAACACATGACACACAAACATGGCTGCTGGAGAGTACAAAACCCGGACCTTCTCATGTTCACACTCTCCTGATTACTGATTACACACACCTGGACTCGATCACCTGCAATGCCACACTCACACTATATAAGGACACTCAGTATTTACATTCGGTCTGAAGTATACTCTCTGTGTCTCTTGTACCAGTTGACACCAAGCCGGTTGCACCATTGTTTGTTTCTCTGGTTTTGACCTCGTTTTGTTGTCGCTTGCCCTTGTTTGTGCACCGCCTGACCCATGCCTGTTTACTGACCACATTTTTGGATTACATCTTTGTACTGTTTAGCAAGATTATTAAAATCATTGAGTATGTGTACTTGGGTCCTCAACTGCTTCATGACAGACAATACAATGTGGACATGCATATAAAATAAAAATATCTCCAAAGTATACACTCCCTCCCAAATAATCTTTAGTTATTTGTTTTAACGTCAAACTGGGGAGACTGGACGCATTCAGCAATCATGGTCCATCTCTGACGATTGTGTTGTTTATTCATGTTCTACTTACAAACAGCTTGAATTCGCTCGACGTTACCTGTACTTGATATTTGCTTGAACACCCCGATTTAAATTCAGATTGGTAACTGCATCCCATCCATCTGTTACACATTACACAATATCATCTGAGCGTATACAGTATTGTAGACTGAATATCCAACCTTTCCATCTACTTGGGCTACTAAATAATGAATATTTTTAAAATTCTCTGTTCTGAAGGCTTTCCCATTTCAGGAAACGTTAACTTACAGCTTTGTTTTTGAATGTTCCAAAAGCACTGAAGCTGGAGACTCCTTCCATACATGTTAAATAAACATCTCCTTACAGGAAAATTCACATAGTCAGTGATTACACATGTTTTTAATTGCACGCTTTATTGGAGAGCGTTTCATACCATGCCAATGTAATAATAGAAATGAAACAGCTGAAAGTCTCTTTTATGGAAAATTAATTTACACCTTCTGACCAGATTTGAGAGTTCTTCAAATTAAATTCCAGCCATTAAAAATTTCGGTACAGCAATCAGGATGTAAACATTTTTCACTAGGTGGCAGCAGTGGGTCTTTTCAAGTTCACCTCAGCGTATTGGACGTGCTCTTGCTCTGCCATGTCCCGAGGACGTTTGCCACCGGTGGACAGAGACGAGCCCTGAGTGTGGGAAGAGAAGTCTATGCTGGAGTAGTGAACGTCATCCTGATGTGAGAGACAGAAAGAGAAGGCAGGTGAGAGGCAAAAATAAATAAATAAAATCACATTATTACACAGTCCCACCTTCCAAATGTTCTCACCTGTCCACTCTGGGGCTCCGTATTCTCAGTCCGGCTGTGGCTTTTAACTGATCTGGACTTTCTCCTCCTGAGAAATAAAAACATATTTTGAAAAAGAACTTTGAGCAAATGCAATGTGTAAACGATCCTGTCATCTAACACTGTACTGTACATACCACATCCAAAGAGCTCCTGCGATGATCATTAGAGCCAGAAAGACTGTTATTCCCACTGTGATGGGGATTGTGATCCCTTTTGGAGAACAACTGGAGCAAGGGCCATCCTCTGTAACTAATATGTTTTTGAACATGTTGTTAACAGTTAGTTCAGGAGAGCGGAGATCCTCACGTCCTCTCACGGCACAGGAGTAGTTTCCTGCATCTTCACTGGAGTTCAGGTAGAGCTTGTTGTGTTTGGTGAGTTTGTCAGTAACAGGCTGTCCGTTCTTGTACCACATGTAAGTGGGGTTGTTAGACAGAGTGCAGGAGGTGATGCAGCTCAGCGTTACTGTAGTCTGTCCTTCTGATGCCACTGCAGAGGGACTCGCTCTTACCTGCAGATCTGAATGTGCAAAAAATAAAGGAAAGTGATTTAACAGATTTACATCGATACAGAGAGACCAGAACTAGAGACAGTTCAGTGTAGGACATTACCTGTAACATTCAGAATCACTCCAGGTTTACCAGAGAATCCTTTACCATTAGTAAGGAATCTAAGTTGATATTCTCCAGAGTCTTTCTTTGTCAGGTTTTTCATTCTCAAAGTGCTGCTTTTGTCTTGGTTCACATATTCAACTCGATTAGTAAACTGTGTTTCCTGCTTCAGGTCCTGGAAGACTTTACCACGCTGAATATAACACCAGAATACTTCACTAACACTCAGATCCCTGGGATGTGAGTAACTTCCAGCAAACTCCACTGAAGACCCTTCCAAAGCACAGACTCTTTTGTCTCTGTAGGTCACACTATAACAGCTCCTGCCAGCACCTGAAATGGTAACAGGTCATTGGAAGGTTTTATTTGAAGTTGATTTAAAACTATTTTGGTAACATCAGTGTTTCAGTTCTGAAGACAGACTCTTTCAGAATCCACAACAGCACTAGAACTTTACTGTCTGTTTGCTGATTAATTGATTAATTGATTGATTTTCATCTTTCTATGGCTAGATCTTTGCATTTTATTCAGCTCGACATTAGGTTTTTAGGAAAGAAATGTTGTGTGTTATGCTCTGTTTTGCACTGTTCTATTCTTCTTCACAAATTTTGATGTGCAAATGATCATGAGGATTCAATGACTATGCAAATTATTCTGTGACATCATCTAGCAATTTCTAGTGAGTTGGCAAAACTGAAATCAACTAAAATCCATTACATGATGAAGCCAAATGAATACTCACACAGTGGAAGAGAGAGAATATCGTTATAGCCGTGAACAGAGCAGGAGTAACTGCCTTCTTCTGCTTTAGTTAAAGGGAAAGTTTCCATGTTGTCTTTGTATTTCTCTAAGTATTGTCCATTCTTGTACCAGTAGTACCGGTGAACAGCAGAGGTCAGAAGACAGGAAGTGCGGCAGGTGAGAGCTTGTTGTGTGGAGTCGTGGGTCACCTGCAGGTCTAAATGAAGATAAAGGTGAATGTTCGAACACAGACGTGTATAACAGCACAGGTTATTACAGACTAGCTGCTCTGTTACCTGTAACTGTTAGAGTAACTCCAGTTGAGCTCAGATATTTCTCTCCTTTATCCGTAATGAACACGAGGCGATATTCCCCTGAGTCTCTCTCTCTCAGGTCTGTTATTGTAAGAGTCGAGCTGAAGTTTGTCATCTCTGTGTAGCTCACACGTCCTGCGTAGTCTGAGTCTAAAGCTAAATCCTCTGGATGTTCCTCCTTCCTCCATTTAGCTTTGTCCTTTAGGCTGAACCAGAAGCCAGTGATGATGGTGATATTTGAGTAAGAGCACGTCAGGTTCACAGATGACTCCCTCAGAGCACAGATCTTCTCAGGATGGCACGACACCTTCACGTCCTGGATACCTGATACTGAAACTGAATTGTTCATAACAATGAAATATTATATTATTATTCTTGAATAAAAGAATAATAGCGTGTTCTCGTTGCTTTGGCAAATTCACTGGTCCGATTTAATAAAACCATAGAGATCTGAGAACAGTTTCCTCGACTTACATCTTACAAAATAGACTAAAAACACCTGTTCTCGGATCAGCGTACACGTTCGTCACTTCCGCCGCATTATTGAGACTGGTAAAGAATCATTTGCAGGCATCATGCACATTTTTTCTAGGTGGCAGCCAAACTATTTAAGAAGGACCACCACACACACACACACACACACACACACACACACACACACACATAGAGCTGTAATCTATGACTGAACGATCACTCATTCTTATGTAATATTCAATCTATTCAATATTGCATCCTCATAGTTTTTTTGTTTTTTTTGGCTAGCCAGAGATCCTCTATTCTCTAGCCACAGAAGTTTCATTATGTGCAGAAGCTCTTACCACACATGGAAGCAGACCAAACCATTTCACAAAATGGAGTAAATATTAGCTTCTCTGATGAGTTGCAAACAATGCATAGGTCTAGATCAGGGGTGGGCAACCTTATCTGGAAAGAGCCGGTGTGGTTGCATAGATTCAGGTGTGGCTTCTGCTTGGTTGGAATGAAAACCTGCACCCACACCAGCCCTTTCCGGATAAGATTGCCCACCCCTGGTCTAGATCATCACAGTTGGTTTTATTCTGCATGTCAGTGGACTACTAAACCATCCTGGGCCCCTCATCTAGCCCAAACCCTGTACAGCTTCCTTGGTTTTACCCCCGTGCTGACGTGACATCGTCACCAGCCCAATGTGCTTTTACAAGCTACACTTTGTGCAGTTTATGGAATTCTGACCATTCGTTTTTTTGGGTTCAGCTTCTGAAGTTTGGGTGTGTTGGGGGTAAAAAAAAAAAATGGCTTGGCTAGCACATTCGAAGTAGCAGAGAAAACGTCATCTAATACATATATATATATATATATATATGTGTGTGTGTGTGTGTGTGTGTGTGTGTGTGTGTGTGTGTGTGTATGTGTGTGTGTGTGTGTGTGTGTGTGTGTATGTGTGTGTGTGTGTCATAGTGTTTCAGTATATTTTGAACAATATTATAAATAATAGACTGACAAGCATTATATTAATAGACAACAAATATTGCAACCCTACCTGTAAGATACACGAGCAGGATCAGCAGCAGGATTCTGAATTCAGGATTCAAGTCCATTATTCTACTAAGAACAATTTAAAAACACACACACACACACACACACACACACACACACAAAAAGAAAAAGAAAACAAAAATTGAACCATTTTGCTGGGAGGAGACTACAACATTCATTCATAAAATTCCCTTTAAACACAAGCCTCGTCATCATCTCTTCACTCGACCGATCTCTGTTCGGTGAGGAAATCATCATCTTTTTATTATTCAATCGTACAGTGTGTGTAAGAGCTTGTTTCTGTCTTGATGCCCAGTTGATGTAGGAGTAATGCAGACAGGTTTATGTCCATTTTTAAATCTGCCAATTTATTCAAAATCCCCACGTATGTTTGGCCAAAATGAAATTTAGACTTAAGAGATTAGGACTTTAGACATTTTAAAGCAGACTGACATATATATGTGAGATTGAATGATATATATATAATTTTTATGTTATATATACGTTTTATTTTAACGTCTGCATTTGTAAATCTGGTTTCTTACACAACATGCTGTTTTCAAGGAGGCAGGCAAGGCACGGTTAGATTAGGAAATAACCGAAATAAACTCATTTTCATTTATGTCATTTTAAATATAACGAGACTTTAAAGTAGTAGAGTTTTTTTTTCCTTACCTCCTCTTAGGCCCTTTTGTAATGATCTAACTTACTAGAAATGGACAGTGGTGATATAGCAGGGGTGTGGGTGTGTATGTTTTGTGGGGGTGTGAACATGTGGTGGATAGGAAATAAGAAGCTGTAAGTAGAAAGAGAAGTTACGTACTTGCTGTTATTCTAAGCTTAGGCTTGAAGTAGAAAAAATACACTCTGTTTACACGCTTCTTTCTTTTTTTCATAATTGATATTTTACAAAAAATAAACAATACATTCGGGTATTATCTCCTGATCCCCAGTAAAAACCAGCTGTGAAGGGAAAATATAAACCAGTCAGCATTCATGGTTTATGTGTAACTTCCTCAGGCATGAAACTCTGTGGTTAGATGCTAACCTCTTTATATTTCCTGCTCAGATCGTCCAGTTTCTGTAATACAATTCAGTAAGGTCACATTTCATTACGTTTATTTGTCTGACTGACGAAATTTTATTAAGTATAACTATATATACACTCTGAGTATTGAGGTTTGTGTATGCAAGAGTGTGAGTCAGAAGTGACCTTGTCATGTATGACGTTGATGCGGTGGTGTTGCTCAAAGACATCACACGAGGCCATTTCTGAACACAGAAACCGCTGACCAAAAAGATAGTGGGTGTAAATGGCGCAGCTATATGAATATAAATGATCGGCCAAAGCTTATAAATATAGTTCACTAAAATGACCTAGAAGTGTTTTATTCACTTTTACGCTTTTTTTTTTTTTTTTTTTTTTAAAGAGTCAGTCTGCGTACAGATGTGACGTTGTTATATAACTACGGACATGCCATAACGAAATGGATGTAAGCCTCATCATGTGACTAGCATCACATCATCATGAAACGATCATCAAACTGAGAGCTCATTTCACATTGTAATATTCATAACAATTATTCACTGATATACCATAAAACATCATTGGTGTATCTTCTATATATCTACAAATTACACCAATCAGCCTTTAGCCACCAAACCAGCTGCCTAACATTGTGTAGGTCCTCCTTGTGCCGCCGAAACGGCTCTGACGTGTCGATGCATGGATTCCACAAGACGTCTGAAGGTACGCTGTGGTATAATGAGTCTTTGTTGGTCACCTATACATTGCAGCACAGTGAAATTCTTTTCTTCGCATACCCCAGCATGTCAGGAAGCTGGGGTCAAAGTGCAGGGTCAGCCATGATACAGCGCCCTTGGAGCAGAGAGGGTTAAGGGCCTTGCTCAAGGGCCCAACAGTATCTGGCACCAAGACGTTTACAGCAGATCCTTGAAGTCCTGTTAGCTGGTGAGGTGGGACCTCCATGAATCGGACTTGTTTGTCCAGCACCTCCCACAGAAGCTCGATTGGATTGAGATCTTGGATTGGAATTTGGAGGCCGAGCCAACACCTTGAACTCTTTGTCATGTTCCAGCATTAACGTTTTCAGCAGTTTGTGCTACAGTAGCTCTTCTGTGGGATCAGACCAGGTGGGCTAGCTTTCGCTCCCCACGTGCATCAATGAGCCGTGGGTGTCCATGACCATGTCGCCGGTTCACCGGTTGTCCTTCCTTGGACCGCTTTTTGTAGGTACTAATCACTGCATACACCCCACAAGGGTGCCGTTTTGAAGACGCTCTGACCCAGTCGTCTGTCAAGCCATAACAATTTGTCAAAGATTCCCACATCTTTACGCTTGCCCATTTTTCCTGCTTCCAACACATCAACCTTGAGCGCTGACTGTTTACTTGCCGCCTAATAAATATATCCCACCCCTTTGACACGTACCATTGTAAAGAGATAATTAATGTAATTCACTTCACATGTCAGTAGTTTTAATGTTATATCTGATCGATGTAAAATGCAAATGAGCTTAATAAACACACACACACACACACACACACACACACACACACACACACACACACACACACACACACACACACAAGCACGCGCGCACACTCCGCTCACACTGAGTGACACAGCATTGCTGAAATTAGCACAGACAATTTCACAATTTTAAGGCCTACATTTCCAGTAAACATTACAAAAACAGGCTTGGGGGGGGGGGGGTGTGGAGGCGATCAGAGTTAGTGGGATACATAAATAGAAAGAAAATAGACCGCTTGCTCACAACACTACAAATGGATGGAAGCAGTTCCTGCTAGCAACAGCGTCTTTCAAAATATATATCTTTTGAGGATTCTTTATTCAGTAAAGACAGCTTTTATGCCAACAGGTATGACTGTAAACGTTGACTCTGACTCTAAGTGTCATCATAACCCTACCTCGATTATATCAACCATCAATACCGACTAAATTCAAGCCTTCCTGTCTAGAAGGAAGCAAAATGATCTTCCAACAGATAAACAGATAAGATCTGAAATGAATCAAACAGAAATAGGCTGCGTTTCTACAGTGTATTCATAAATATTAACTATTTCTATGACTTTCTTTTTTTTTTTCATTATTTTTTTAAACCTCAAAAAATTCTAAAGGATTGTAATGGATTAAGAAAAACGGACACTGAGATCAGATTACTGAATGAATCGGATGTTTCTGATTGCTCGGCCATATCAATATTTATATGTGGTTTTTAAAATCCATTTATGTGAAGGTCCTTGTGAATGAGCCGTCGCTATAGAAACGCTATTGTCAGAGCTTATGTTTACAATGTAATTCATTTGATTAGAAATAGAGATTATTTATTTTATAATGAGTTTTAAAGGTGGGCGCACGGTGGCTTAGTGGTTAGCACGTTCGCCTCACACCTCCAGGGTCGGGGGTCCGATTCCCACTGTGGTCCTGTGTCTGCGGAGTTTGCATGTCCTCCCCGTGCTGCGGGGGTTTCCTCCGGGTACTCTGGCTTCCTCCCCCAGTCCAAAGAAATGTGTGGTAGGCTGATTGGCGTGTCCAAAGTGTCCGTAGTGTATGAATGAGTGTGTATGTGATTGTACCCTGCCCTGTCCAGGGTGTACCCCACCTTGTGCCCGATGCTCCCTGGGATAGACTCCAGGTTCCCCTGAAAAAGATAAAGCGGTATATCCTTTATAAGATATAAGGATCCTTTATAAGTATAGAAGATGGATGGAGTTTTAAAGGTACAAAAAAAAAAGTTGACAAGTGTTTAGTGCTTTTATTTCCAAAACTGTTTATACTGTGTCTGTGGCCTTTTTCATGAAGTGGAAATCATGGGTGTCGTAATCGCCTTTAGAACCACAGCGCATGAGTGTGGTAGAAATTACGCAACAGGATTATTTCACAACAAGAAGGTGGCAAACTTTTGTAGTACGTTTCTTGCAACACTACAGCAAGATATTTACTTCTCCAAATTCCTAAGCAAACCCTTGAATGGAAAACTGCAAAACCTACACATAAAAAAAGCATAATCTACAGTATATATGTACGCTGAATACACTGAATGACGAATGAAGAAATCAAATATAGAAATTCAACTGAAATGAACCATTTATTATACAGAGTAAACAGATACGAGACACAAACGTCTGAAAAGTTTCGTTTCTGCACCCCTTCTTATAACTGGCTAAAATGAAAATAAAATAGGATGAAAGAGAATAAAATAAATATGTCTTTATAGTCATTTAAATATTTTTTGGTATTTCCTGTCTCACCACAACCCTGAGCAGTACGAGCATATCAAAAAGAAAAGTTGTAAAAACATCTAACACATTTTATTATATAAATTTATATATAATACAAATCAAGATCAAGTGCTCTTATGCAATGATGCAGTGCTTTTATATATATATATTGTCACCCAGGCTGTAATTTGTAATATCATACTGGCACCCAGTACATTTTTGCTGAGGAAGTACAAAAGATGAGCATTCAGTGAGCACGGATTAGTCATTACAGCACTTTCCTAGCCTGAGTAGTCAGTGATATCATCGTAGATGACATCATGGAGGTGTTGGTGCTGAAGGAGGCAGCGCTGGACGGTCTGGAGCACTGCTGCTAGACGGCGGTCTAAAGCGGAAAGGTGAGGCTCGGTGAGGAGGGGGGCCACGGCTGCCAGTGGATCCTGAGAGAGAGACGCCCGCATGACATCGCTCAAACGGTACTGATGGGAGGAGAGCAGACGCAGGCGAAGCAGCGTGGAACGGCGGATTCTGGGACAGAAACAGGGAATTAATAATAACAACACGTTTCCGCTGGTCAGCGAAGTATACGAGTTATTCATCTGTAACCAGAACGGTTTGCATTACTCAAAATATGGAAAGAATACAGCAACACCGCGATTCCGCCTAGCGAAGACCAAGGACCACCAAGAGGCTCAATCAATATGATGCTACCACCACCAGGCTTCACTCTGAGGATGGTGTTCTCAGGGTGTTGGGTTTCAGGCACAACCTAGTTTTTTGGGCTTGGGCTGAAAAGTCTGATTTTTGTCATCGTGTGAGTCCGTGGAGGCAGATGCAAATGCAGAACTTCATTTATTACACAGACACAGGGAACAGACTCAGAGAAACAGACCCGGGAAACAA
The DNA here is from genome assembly GCF_023375685.1 of Ictalurus furcatus. Taxonomy (NCBI): domain Eukaryota; kingdom Metazoa; phylum Chordata; class Actinopteri; order Siluriformes; family Ictaluridae; genus Ictalurus; species Ictalurus furcatus. The sequence continues at coordinate 1,860,953 of NC_071281.1, forward strand.
CCACGAGGAAAACGCACTAGGAACCGTCATTATCAGCAGCTAAAAAAAATGAACCCTAAGAAAAATTGCTAAATAATCAAAACGCAGTGCATAAAAACAGTATCAAATATGAAAGGACCAAACACAAACATGACCTGACTAGAGTTAATGCTCCAGCCACTCATGGATGCTCTGTCACGGCCCCCAGGGACAATTCCATCTTTGGCCACTAGAGGGCACCCTGACTACCTTTGCAGATTTTTTTTTTCTGTTGTCTCCTTCCATTTCGTGTCTTAATCATTCTCATGTGCTTTCATGGTGTTGTCTGGTGCTTTCATGGTGGTTATTGTTTTCATGCACTCTATTTTGATTATTTAGCACTTTTTCTTAGGGTTTATTTAATTTTTTTTAGTTCCTATGTTTCTGATAATGCCGGTTCCAAGTGCATCTTCCTCGTGGTTGTTTCCTGAGCCTGTTCCTTGTGTTTATGAAATAATGGAAGTTCTGCATTTGCATCCGCCTCCATGGACTCGCATCATGACAAATTTTGGTTTCATCAGAGCAAAGAACCTTTTCCCACATGCTTGCTGAGTCTTCTAGCAAGCCTGGATTTGTTGAGTGACCAGTTTCTCCCATCTCAGCTGTAGATCTCTCCAGCTCCTTCAGAGTTACTCTAGGCCTCTTGGTGGCTTCTCTATTGAATGACTATTGAATATTGGATTTAACACATGTGCTAGAGACAATGTTATCTAATAACCAATTATCAGCTCATCCTCCCTCCTGAGTGATCATGATTTTACCTGCAGCACTGCACGAGAGGAGTGAGTATCGATGGTTCATCCTTAGAGTGACGACCAAACCTTTTGGCATATAAACATACACACACGTACAGAGAATACCACGTAAGCCAACATAAAAGTATATACGATATGCCGTATAACCCAATATGTGTTTAAGATGCTGTTGTGAGCATCTAAATACTCACGCTCTTCCATTATCTAAATGTAGAAGGAACGTGTTGTTGCCAAAAATTTCAAATGTTTCATAGTGGTGTCTGTCCATATTACCTACAATTCCATAACATAGAAGAGAATTAGGAAACTGGATTAATCATAATAATCAACTACGATTAATGGAAACCTCGTCGGGAAGTAATAATTCTCTAGTGTAATTTGATCCAACGAGCAGGCCCTTACTTTGCAGAAAGTCCAAAATGGTCATATCGATGAGATCCACCAATCGGGTGCCTCGGTCATAGGGCGGAGTCTTTTTCACGGCGTCGCAGTATCCTGGGGTTTTCTCCCACCTGCAACACATTTCAGGCCGCGTCATTATTATTTAATCTCTCGAGAATATACGTTAATCACTTTGGTGTGTTGTACCGTGCTTGTTCTAATACGTTATTGTTTCTATAGTAACAGCAAACGCAGGGACTTGTGTACCCACAGAGCGAGCTTGCTGCGGCTGTATGAGCGCCTCCACGGGTTTCTCCAGGAGCGGCGAGGTGCGAGGGCAAGGTCAGGCAACATGGCTGCTACGGAGCCCTCGAGAGCACGGGGCCGGCCGCACACCGCATGCTCCGTGGAACAATAGTACGAGCACTGGCCGTAAAAGCACACATTTCCCACTGACACACACACACACACAGATGCAAGGCATAAGGACCACAGAAGACCTGACACAACAGTCATTAAACACACACATGTTCTGCGTGTAGACCAAACCTGGAGAACTGAAGAAGGTCTTGGCCAGTTTGTGGTCAGTGGTGATGTCTTTAATTTCCTTAATTACATCAACCAGTCTTCCGACAACCGGAGGTACATGCCGGAAACCCAGAATCCTTAAGGAGAGAGAAGGCAGCGGGAGCAAGAGACAGGAAGAGGAAGCGATGGAGTGAATATGTTTTGATCTGATAATGTTCACACCGTGAAAACAGCAGCGTCTATGCACGTACCTGTCTAGGTGAAAGGCTGCGATTTCGGCATTGTGCCTCTCAAAGTCCGAGAAATAGTACAGGTTCACGTTAGTCTCGTCGTACCTCTCCTGCCTGTAACAAACATAGAATGGTTCGATAACACGCGGATGTTTAACGTAGGATGATCTCGGTTTCCGTTAGTATTTTCAAAAATAGTTTTGAGTATAATATAATAGGGTTTGAAAAGGGTGCCGCTATAGCTACCTTCAGTGACACCAAAGCGAGCTCTAATCATAAAGTCGTGAGTTGAACTTTTAAGTGTTTTGTTGTAAATCTATATGAATTCCTGCTCTAAAAAAATGTTAATAGGACTAAAAGGCTCTGCATATTCATAACTATGAAGCTATTTAGACTTGTAATGGTGTTCGAGGGATTACATCAGGCTGAGGAAATGCTACAGAAATGGACACTGATAGCAGATCAAAATTATTTTTTAAAAAGAAGGGGGCAGTCGTGGCTTGGTGGTTAAGGCTTTGGGTTACTGATCGGAAGGTTGGAGCTTCAAGCCCCAGCACTGCCAAGCTGCCACTCTTGGGCCCTTGAGCAAGGCCCTTAACCCTCTTTGCTCCAGGGGGCACTGTATCATGGCTGACCCTGCTCTTACCCCAACTTCCTGACATGCTGGGGTATAGAAAAGAAAAGGATTTCACCGTGCTTTAATGTATATGTGATAAATAAAGACATTATCATTATCCAAAATGGGTAGAGAGAGAGAGCACAAGGTGAATTAGAACGTACATACTGAAGATACTGTACATGACAATAGGTGAGTGTGACTGTGTATGTGTAAACTGTAATCACCAGCTTGACTCACTTCATGGGCTTGAAGAGCGCCTCTCCGTAGTTAGAAAACGTCATCACCAACTTCAGCTGTGTTCCTCCGGTTTTCTGAACTGCAACGTGGCAAAACGTACGGGCTGTTACAAAGATTACACGTTTTTATTTTAATCATTAGAATTTGAATTTCAGCGAAACAGAAAGGTGGATGTGTAGAGACCAATCTTCCACACTAGAGGGCGCCCCGATCTCACTCTGTGTGTGGGTGACTTGTCTTGACTGTAAATGCAACAGTACGTTCCTGATTAAAGATTAGGTTTCGGATCGGAAGTTGGGATTGGAATCGGTTACCTGCGCTGACGATGCGGTGCGTTGAGAGCTGTTCCACAAGAGCAGGCAGGTTGGTGTCTCGGTGTGGATACAGCTGCCACCGGGAGATGCCGAGGTGGAACCGAAGCCAGGGAGGGTGGGTATCTGTACTGCTGTTCCACTTGACAGGTTCATAGCCGTCCTTGCTGTTACTTAACCTGAATGGGAGGGTCAGAAGTATAAAGAAAACTGGACTGAGCAAGGCGACATATTTCCGTCCATTCTCTGTACCGCTTATTCTACACGGGGTCACAGGGAACCTGGAGCATATCCAAGGGAACATGATGCATGAGGTGGGGGACACCCTGGACAGGGTGTGGCCAATCACACACACAAAGACACACTATGGACAATTTGGAAATGCCAATCAGCCTGCAACACATGTCCTTGGACTGGCGGAGGAAACCGGAGTACCCGGAGGAAACCCCTGAAGCAAAGGAGAACGTACAAATTCCGTGCACACGCAAGGGCGGATGCAGGAATCGAACTGCCAACCCCGTAGGTGCGAGGCAAACGTACTAATCCACCGTACCCCCAATATATTTCCAAATGCCTGATAATCAATTAACCGACCCCAGCGGTGCGAACATTGCTGCGAAAATTTTACCACAAAATCCCTAGCGTATGTGAACGAACGTTTTTCAGATGTCCCCAAGCAACAGTGAGACGAAAGTCTGGTGAAATTAATACTTAATAATAAGCAGCTCCTTTTGTTTGCTTTTTTTAACCAACCAAAGACTTATTTCTATAGGCTCACAAGACCAAGGCCCACGAACTCACAGGACAAAGTCAACTAGATAAAGTCAGCACAATGAGAAAGTCAAGGCCTCAGCATAAATACTTTTTGAGAGTGAAGCCTCCACAGAAAGCATCCGTTCGCGTCAAATCGTTCACGGACGCCAGGCAAACGTTGACTCTGCATGAAGTATTCTAAGACCTTAACCTCTATCAGAAGTAAATGCAAACTATACACATGGTGTCAGCTTATTACAGCTTTGGGAAAAGACATTAAAGAGTCATTTCACAGCTCTGCCTGACTAACACTGACATCTTTATCGGTTTTATTTACATGGCCTTGTATGAGTGAGTGTTCCTCACCACTGCTGTGCGCTGTGCTCCTCGCTGTGCTCTTCCTGGGTTCGGATTCGCAGCAGAGTGTCGTCATCGGGACTGGACGGAGCATGCAGGCTATACAGCACGTGGGAGAACAAAGCCTCCAGCTTGGCAAGATCAGCTGCTCCTACACGCATTTGCCTGGCCGTACTGGTAGAGCCAGAGCGTGTGAGGTTGGCTGAGGTGAAGTTGCGAGGTTCAGTTTGAGGCCGCTGAATGGGTTCACAGGTTGAAGGGAACGTCGACAGAGTCACTAGAATGACCAGCACGTGCAGAGCCAGCGTCACACACACCAGCATGACGCAAACACCCTTCAAGCTGCGGCACTGACGCACTCTCATACTGGTAGAGAATCCTGTTACTACTGAACTCCGCTATCAGCTCCTCACGAACAAGAGAGCAAATTTTGGTATGTCACACTGTTTTATTCCTCTGTTTGCTATCCCTCTTTCCCCCTGCTCCTCCTGTCTCTATCAGGGAACAGGAGCACTGCCAGGTCGGGATGATCTGAACTGATCCGAGTGTGTTTACTTGCCCCTTTCGTCACACGAGTGTGCATTAGAGACCGCAAAACTTGTATCTAGCTACAAGTGGTAATATGTACAGTATAATATCTACTAATACGGGCCGCACGGTGGCTTAGTGGTTAGCAACAAGTGGCCTTGTACCTCCGGGGTTGGGGGTTCGATTCCCTTTGCCCTGTGTGCACGGGGGTTTCCTCCGGGTACTCCAGCTTCCTCCACCAGTCCAAGGACATGCATTGTAGGCTGTTTGGCATTTCTAAATTGTCCGTAGTGTGTGCATGATTGTGCCCACCCCATCCAGGGTGTCCCCCGCCTCGTGCCCCGAGTCCCCTGGGATTGGCTCCCGGCTCCCCATGGTTCAGAAAATGGATAGATCTCCTAATGCTTAATAACAGTTTTTTTTTTTGATTGATTAAAGGATGGTTGATACCATGCTTTAGGTTTTCACAGCAGGGCCCCCTGTTGGTCTGGAAGTTGAAAGGTATGATTGATTGCAGGTCACAAGTAGGATGTTTTAAGGTATATCGCCCAGGCCCAGGACAAACCATGTTAAAATGGCCCAAGGAAATACACACACACACACACACACATACATACACAAAACCTGAGAAATGTAAACAGCTGTAATGTCAATATATTACATTTATTTGAAGCATGTGTGTAGAGACTGGGTGATTAGCATGAACAAAAAAATTGTTGTATGTGGTATTGGCTCATATACACCAGATAAAGTGGACAAACAACATGAGCATTTTATCTCTCTCTCACACACACACACATTATTCTCTCTCTGGCACTGGGCTCTTCTTCGTGACTACCCCCTGTGTATGTGTTCTGAATTTGGAGAGCAATTTTATTGACATCATTGTGCAAGGGAACGTGGCAAACTGTTTATCAGGAGAAGTGCACACGGTCAGGTCACAGCACCCTGGCTTACCTGTACACACTCGTTTCAAAAGCGCGCGCACACACACACCGATATATGAACAAGAACACGTTTTCAAGATTGTTTTGCTGATTCGGGCTGTTTGTTGACACGCACTCGGCCGCACTAGGCATGAAGCCAGCTCTGTGTGAGCTACGCTGGGACCACTGGGATCCTAAAACACACACACACACACACACACACACACACACACACGCTGTCCGCAAATGCATCGAGAAGGTTTTTATTCCACAGTAACAGTCCAAAAACAAATTCACAAATTGTGCAAAAGGTGACATTTTATAAACTATATACATGAAATATTCACAGCTAAGACTAGGAAAATAGAATTCTTTTTCTTCTTATTATTATTATTATAAAAATACATTTCCTGAACATCAGGTATCAAAGAAAGACAGGCTGAGAGGGACAGTTGGAGAGGAGGTGTAGAATGAGAGCGACAGACAGAGAGAGAGAGAGAGAGAGAGAGAGAGAGAGAGAGAGAGAGAGAGAGAGAGAAGCAGAAACAGCACCAAACACACAGATGGTCTGGCAGTACACAGAGAGAGAGAGAGTCGTCAAACAAAGAGAAAAACGTGAAATGTCACACGTTTTTCTCTCTAAACGTCCTCGCTCAGGGATCAGGGATATCGTGAGTTCTCTCCAGCGGTCGGTTTGTGCTTCGGGAAGGGTACGAGCGAGTGTTAGGAGCACCTCCACACGCACACGGCCAGACTTCCCCCGAAGAACATGTACAGAAGGTTCTTCACCTCGTGCGTGATCTCGAAGCCGAAGCCCTCGCCGATCACCACGTGCCACGAGCTGCCGAACTTCTTGTCCATCGACTCCTTTATCATCCTGGCTGCGCTCTTGACGTGTGCACGCAAACACAAAAAGGGGTTACACAAATGCCGTGAACGGGCCGGCGAGTGTGTCGTCATTAGGTACTGCATTCGACTGTGTGTGTCAAGTCGCACAAACACACGCACACACACACCTCGTTATTGGTGGCAAACTTCTCACACGCTGTAACACACAGCTCCATCGTCTCTGTCCTCATTTCCTCCGGCATGTCTGTGTGCTGCGAGAACAAACACAGAGAGAGAGAGAGAGAGAGAGAGAGAGAGAGACAGAGAGAGTGAGACACCTGAAAGACGGAGAACTGAGACCTGCCAAGAGAACTAAAAAAAGGAGGCGAGAGTGTCGTCTTCACACCATGTCCCGTACACGAATCACGCTTGGCTATGGAGCACTCGGACACGTTACTCCTACGTTTGTCGGGATTTGTCCTAACCAGCTGTACGTGATAACCGTGCCAACATAGTTGTGGATGCAAACGACTAATAATAAAATAACCAACAAGATAAAAAAGAAAGAAAGAACTACAGAGGACGTGTCTCGGGTGTAAAGCTCCGGAGATTCTTACCCTAATCAGAGGGAAACTGTGCAGCCGCTTGTAGTCCGCCTCCTCCTTCTTGCTCTCGGCCGTTTCTGCCATGGCGTCAGTTCTGCACGAACGCATAGAAAGTGCAATGAAACGTCCATCCTGTCAAACAGACCTAGTCGATCTGGTCATCCGATATCGATATCACGATGTACGCATGTCACGAGAGTTCCCTTATCGACTTATCTCACAGTGTTTACATGCGCGTTTGTTCACATAAGACCGAACGTCGCCAACGTTTCAGCCATCCTGTCCTCTCGTCTACTCCGGGGCTGTCCGATCAGAGTCCGATTAGAATCCTAACTCTGATTCTTCGTCGAATTTAAGATGTGAAAACGCACATTCAAACGCAAACGAATTTAAGACGTGTAGCAAACATTCGCGGCGATTTTAATTAAAACACACATGGGGGGGGGGGGGGTATTAACCATGCGCTAACAATGGTTATTAATGTCGGGGATTGAGCCGCTCGAGCTCACCCAAACACGTCCACTGAAATTTACACTAAAGCATAAAGATTTCACCATTTTGTATTACAGTAGTGTCATACAGTAATGTTGTTGTTTTCAGGACGTCAGGTTTTCACGTGGTTAAGTTCGTATACAAAAACGTAGGAAGGTCCGGGTTCATTCTTGCACCGTCTCGCCTACGAAAACGCCGTCGACTAACATGCGATGCCATTTTAATCCGAGTAAACGTCGACTGAAACGAATAACATGACGCGAAATATCGACGACATGAACGGTAAGGATAGTTTCATCAGAAGACCAAAAAAAGTCTGGATAATCGTAAGAATGAAAAGTCCGTCGCTCTTTGAACGGGTGTACTTGCACCGTTTGCTGTCGTATTATCATTTATCGTTGTCGTAGAATAGTCTTAAAATGACAATAATATCGTTTATCGCGGTCATTTCTGCGACGTCCGACAAACGTCGTTATCGTAACAGGCCTATTGTGATGTAATAACGTCGGTACGTTCAGACAAGTTCGCCGCTCGCCCGTACTGTGAACTCACCACTACTGCACGGTCGTCATAGTAACATTTATCAGTAGGCGGAGCAACGAGTATTCCACGTTCAGACAACACTACTATTCTCTTGCTGCTTAAATGAAAGATTCTGGAGGGAGACGGAGGTGCGTTAGTTTGTTCGTATGGAAAATAAATCAATAAAATCACCAGTGTGTATATGCAAAAGGTGTATTAGGAATCTCTCAGGTTAGTGTCTGTGTTCTCGACGCGGGTTTCCTCTGGGTTCTCCGGTTTCCTCCAAGCTCCCAGAAACATGCCAGCGGGTGGATCGGCGAACACTACGTCTCCTCGGTACGTGTGGTGCTCCGCGATGGACCGGCGTCCCCGTCCAGGGCGTATTTCCTGAGACAGGCTCCGGTTCCACCACCGCGATGAAGCAGTTACTGATTTCAAAAAATATATTAGGAATCAATAACGGAAATGAAGAGCGACTCGGAACAAAGTCACAGCCCGTGCTTTACTTACAAATTACTGACCAGTCCAAAAAAGGGGTTTCTAAATCTCAGTAAATATCTGGGGACTTCACTTCCGGTCTCACTTCCTGTTTGGGTTGGAAAGAGGTTCTGAAATCTGAGGTTAGATTTCTATCGTAATGGCACTGTGAATTTATTCCCCTCATATCTTTGACCGGTCATTTTAGTCAAATATAATAAAGATAACCCACCAGCTTTAAACTAACACCGCTATCCAAAACATTAAACATTAAACATGGAGCTTTGGTTAGCTATCCTGATGATTTATTGCTCATTTCAGCTCCGGGTCTCACAGAAATAAAAAATATAAAGGTGTATACCTATGTTTATATGTATTTCTGTATTTATATAACGCTGCTGTACTATAAAGGGAGATATAATTAGCTACAGGAGGAACCAAACTTATTCCTTACATGTTTAACGGAGAGAAACGATGCGTAAAGCTAGATCCAGTTAGGTTGTTGTGGAGACATCGTGATCCTAGCAACCGGAAGTCTCGCGAGAACTGGAAACGCTTCCGCCCACCGTGAACTCTCACACGTGGTTCGGTTATCGGTTTGGAAATCTGAAGGCAATGTGCAGTTTTGAGAGAGAGAGAGTGAGAGAGAGAGAGATGACAATAATAATACAGTTTGGCATTTCAGAAAGAAGATGGAGAGATAGAGTGAAAGAGATAGATAGATAGATAGATAGAGTGAGTGAGTGTTACTGGTAGACGGATGAAGTGAGAAAGTATTTCTCATAGAAATATAGATGGAGAGATCAGGTGATACAGGTAGATAAACAGAAGGAGTGAGAGGGTGAAGCAAGTAGATTGAGAGAAGTGAATATGGAGAAAGAAAGAACATGACGATAGAGACAAAGATCAATAAAAGGAAGAGTGTTAACGGTAGAAAGATAGATGGCGTGAAAGAGCGTTAATTGTGAAATGACATGAGAGTGATTCAGATAGAAAGATAGATGGAGCGAGAGATAGATTGATAATACAGTTTGAAATGTGGAGACAGTTAGAAAGATAGAGGGAAAGAAGTAGATGGATAGAGTGAGTGTTACTGGTGGACGGATGAAGTGAGAGTATTTCTCACAGAAATATAGATGGAGAGATCAGGTGATACAGGTAGATAAACAGAAGGAGTGCGAGGGTGAAGCAAGTAGATTGAGAGAAGTGAATATGGAGAGAGCGAGATATGGAAAGAAAGAACAGATGAAGATAGGGACAAATAAAAGGAAGAGTGTTAACGGGAGAAAGATAGATGGAGTGAAAGAGCGTTAATTGTGAAATGACAGATGAAGAGAGTGATTCAGATAGATGGAGTGAGAGACGGATAGATAAATAGATCGATCGATCGAGTGCGAGAGATCCAGAATCTAATGGAAAGCCTTCCCAGAAGAGTGGAGCTTATTATAACAGGACTAAATCTGAAATGGGGTGTTGGGATGTTCAGCAAGCACAGTATGGGTGTGATAGTCAGGTGTCCAGATATTTTTGGCCGTATGTGACTTACAGAACACATGAGCACATTTCAGCAACATCAACAACAGGTGCCCCGGTCCTCCCTTCTTTCTCTCTGCTTTGTCTGCCCTAAATTCTATCCGCTTAAACATCTGGCTGCTGCAGAAGATTCCACTGCTGCCCCAAATACATACCTGACCTGAGAGCACTCACAGATGTGTGTGTGTGTGTGTGTGTGTGTGTGTGAGAGAGAGAGAGAGAGAGAGAGAGAGGGAGGAAGAGACGGAGAGAGAGAGGTCAACAAAAGGACTCAATCAGACAGACAAATACAATCTTAATGCCCTTTTTTTTTTTTTTTTTAAATAATGCTACCATACAGGAATTTTCAGTATGAATTTATACAAGAGCGATTGTTTGAATAGACTGATATTGTTAAACGAAAGGATGACTTTGTTAATTCACAAGTAGACATACAGAGAATAGGTAGCATTTAGTTAAATAACGGATATAGGAGGCTTTCATGTAATAATACACTTGCGCTCTCTCTCTCTCTCTCTCTCTCTCTCTCTCATTCTCTGAGACAGTGGTTTGATTTCAGTTTTTAAGGATTATTGTGGATTTTCCGTATTTGGATAAATAACACAGACTAGAACAAAAAAGAAAAGTGGATTGTTGTTGTACATGTACGTGTGTGTGGGTGTGTGTGGGTGGGTGGGTGGGTGTAGTATATGTGTGTTGACCAGCGTTAGTGCCAGGACTGCCTACTTATACAACTATTATGACTTGCTTTGTGCTATAAATCATACTGGTATCCCGATAACTAAAGATATCACGTATATTGTTTAAAAAAAAAATATTACAGGGAACTATAGGATTAGAAAAGCATGGATAAGGATGCTAACAATATATCATTTTGTCACCTGGGAGAAATCGAGAGACAGGCAGAAAGACAGATGTGACTGCAGAGAGCTTGATCAGGGGTCCAAAACCGAGGTGATTAATACACATCTATAATTCGGCAGCGCCAGAAGGGAGAATAGAAATGAAGAGGAAGACAACAAGAAGCAATGTGAAACTGTTCCTGCATGCGATTCTTATTATTAGTAGTAGTAGTATGCGCTGATATTAGATTAGATTAGATTAAGGATAACTATAAACTACCGTTATGCATCTCACTATTAATATTAATAGCATCTGCTCTTGGTTTGGATTGCAGTGGCCGTGATAGCACTACTACGAATGCTGAATGTTGAATATTGAGATATAGAAATTATAATATTTGCTTTTGTGTTCCAACAAGCATACGCCTTTATTCATATAGTGCAACAAGTAAGTCATGGTGTTTTTCCCCCACACATCATAATTATTTGCTATTGTGTGAAAAGGCATGTCTGTGGCTCTTGGATTTGGATTGTGGATAGCTGGAGTTAAATGCCCAGCTCTTATATCCGAACACGTAGTGATGAGGCTTCTTCTTGGTGTGTCGAGTTTTCAACAGCTCTGCAATCCGTCATGATATTCCAGACGTGTAAAAACCTTCGGTCGTCCATCACCAACACCAGAAAGCTTTCAAGAAACAGACAGACGGTTGTTGATCTCCGGGAATGAATATAAAGTGAGGAGGATGGTGAAGAAGGCAAAAGATAATGGTATTCGAAATTCCACGAGTTTTCAAGATTCTGCTAAAAATGATTTACTATTCGATGCCAAAACCATAAGAGTAAACTGTCTGAATGGATTGCACGGTTGAAATTCTTCCCAGTGCCTGAATTTCCAAGCATCGTCGAATGATTGGGCCGTGGAGGTGGAGCGTTTATGATTCGGGGCTACTTTACTTCGAGTGGTCTAGGGGCTCTTATCAAGATTGATGGCATCAGGATAAGTGCTGGGAAATTTTAATCCCAAACTGCATTGCCTCTGCCAAGAGGTTAAGACTTGTCTGTAAATGGATTTTTCCACAAAATATAATAATAATAATAATAATAATTAACCAGTGAAATTTATCGGCGCTATTTTTCACGCCGATTTGGCCCAAGACGCGTCATGTGACGTCATCGCAGCACACGTTCAACCAAAGCTACGTGCAGCCAAAAATGTCTCATTCACCAACAAACATCACATTGCGATTTCGTCAGTTCAAGTAATTTTTCTAAAAAAAAAAAACAACACAAAAAAACTCCGCAAGTCGTATCACAAATTTTTGAAAATAAGCCGCGGCAAAATCAAGCATTTTTGGCCGCAACAATCATAATTTTTTTGCGAAATCCTGTATGGTCTGATAAATACCGTGTATATAGTCTACACACGGAGTATAAAGAATATGTTTTGAATCAGTATAACTTTTACATCAATGTTGAAGTCAAATCCACATAGAAAGGAAATATTCCTGCTGCCGTACTACATGCACACTTAATACCGTCTTCCAGTTGTTCATTCGTACATGAAGTGTGAAGCTTTAGATTTGATAACGCAGACTGTATCCGTTTGATGAGTTAGGCTACCGTTCGAAATACTTCTTTTTAATCTGTATAATCCCGTCGTTTAAGCGCAAAGCCCGTCGAATATCAGATTATCCGCCTCACGCACACAAACACACTCAGACAACATCACGAACCAATAAATTCACAACAATGCAGAAGGTTTCCCCATCACTGTTTTTTTTTTTTCTTTTGTTGTTGTCGTTGTTTTTTTTTTTTTATGTCATCATCCACATAGTTCACAAGAGAATTGAAAATCCATTGCGGTGCAAACAGTGTACGGAAAAGCGCTACATTGACATCACAGCAAATCGCCATTGACTAACAGCCAAAGAGGCAAAAGTAAAGTGGGCGTGTCAACCCAAGCAAGGACTTCCTCCTGCTCTTCCTCCACCCCACGTAATAAATAAATAAATAAATATCGGTTTATGAAATATGACGCTCCATATATTAAATATGCAGACATAATATTCTTACATCAACGCAATCTTTGTAAACTGGACAATGCTTAACAAAAAAAAAAAATTAAAAAAGGGAGATGATTCTAGCACTAATAATAATCAATATTTATCTATACATATATATATATATACAGACATGTATAGAACTTCTACTATAATTAAGAATTTAAAGTGATATGAATTATTCATATAAACATTTGTGTCAATTATACAGGCAGATAAAGTATTTATTATTAAATAAGCAACAGAAAGTCAAAGTCAACCGATTTATTTATTAAAGAAACAACAATAAAAAACAACATGAATACTCTGGTGTAAAAATTATTATTATTATTATTATTAGAAGAAGAAAAGACGCAACGTGATAAAAAAAAAAAAAAGTTTGACAGACGTGAAACAACAGAAGAAAATGACGCAAGGTCTGAGAGCGATAACGTCAACATCAGACGTTTGCTTTAGTAAGAGTGCAGTGAATGTTAAGTAAAGGCCACTACAATCACAGTTACGCTGTCAAAGAACACAGTAGGCATAGACAGGAAGGAAGGAAAATATCGATCTTAGAGAGAAATGCGTGAAAATGGATGAGTGCGGAAACGACACGAGGGTCACACACCCGCTAGAAGAAGATTACACGCACGAGACACAGGAAGATACACAGTGGCTTTTAAGCACTTAGCAGTTCCAGTCATTGGCTCTGCAGATCCACACACACACACACACACACACACACACACACACAGAGAAGAGAGAATACTAATGCGATCATGAATGTACTACCACAGTGACCATTCCCACTAAACACACTCCGACATTTCAGCTTCCCTCTCCGACTTCTCAAAAAGCGACATCCATCATTTCTGGGGTCCAGCGTCACTGGAGCAGGGGTCTACAGGCTCCTTGGTGGCTCCTCCGAAAACATCCACCTCTCGATCCGTCCATGACGCCACGTTCCCCAGCAGCACAGGTTCTCCACAGGCTGCCACGGTGCCGATCTCAGCCGGCGAGAGCACGCGGTCCCACAGGTTAAACAGAGACAGCTCACCCACCAGAGCCTGGGAGGCATCGAACTGTCCGCCCGGCGTGTCCTGAAGCACAGGAGAAGAGGAGTCGCACAGGTTTACTGAAATATCGCAGACGACTAATTGAATCTTTTAACCTGGATTGAATTTCTCCAGTTCCAAGAAAAGCTTTCATTTCATCAGTGACGAAAACGGAAAACTGTCATCGACGTGTTAGCGGAGGTGTGTACGAACAGACTGTGAAACAAGAGAAGGTCGCTTTTCAATGTTTGGTTCCCACTCCCACGGAAAAATGACCCTCTACGTTTTATAGCCTAATCTACTTGAAGAGTTCATCACGGAAAATCCGATCTCACTTTGATTACCAGCATCATCCACATCCCTGAGGCTCTCATCACCTGAGGTAAAAGTCACTCACCAGCCTTTTCGTCTTCTCTTCACGCCACGTGTCAGCGAGGAAGTAATCGCGAATTCGTTCACTTCTGTTTACCACATTTACTGCTATTCCATCCATCCATTTTCTGTACTACTTATCCTACACAGAGGGTCGCGGGGAGCCTGGAGCCTCGACGGGAACTCGGGGCACGAGGCAGGGGACACCCTAGACGTGGTGCCAACCGATCGGATACACGTTTACACACTACGGACAATTTGGAAATGTCAATCAGCCCTGCAGGTCTTTGGACTCGGGGAGGAAACCCCTGAGGCACTGGGAGAACATGCAAGCTCTGTACACACAGGGCGGAGGCGGGATTCGAACTCCCAACCCAGGAAGTGCGAGGCATACATTCTAACCACCTTACTGCTATTCGTGTCTTTTTAAAACTTGTCGTCCATACAGAGCGCGTAAGCGCTCTTCTCCGTTTGGATGATGATGTACGGATGCAGGACCGTCACAGGAATTTCGCACAGCAGGTATCTGATTGCGAACCGCATTGATTAGGCTTATATCTGTTTCACTTTGACACACAGCTACATAAAATGATCACAGCTTGATATTCACTGTGATACTGTAAATATCAGTTAGCTGTTTTGACTGCTCTTAGTCACAGTCAAAGTGAGATGTTGTTTTGGTAAATTATATTTGGCCAAATATAGTAGAAGTAACAGAAAAACTAAAATATTTTTCAGCCACAGCCAATGGGCTTTCCCAGACCACCACATATATTTATAGTATAATTAAACTCCAGGACCCCTCTTACCCCCCAGTCCAACTCACCTGTTCTTGTCCCAGAACCAGCACACCGCCTGCCATGATTGGATGCCATGCTGACAGCCCTTCACCCCGCCCCTTTAGCTTGCCGCCCTGATAGGCCTTCCAGACGCCATCACGTAGAGTCCAGGTCACACACACGTGCTGCCAAGTGCCAGGAGGGAACGACAGGGGCAGCTGTGCCACCTACAGTCGAGGGGGGATATCATGTTATGACATTATTCAAAGGTTCAAGCAATAAACTTTAGGACACTTATTCTTTACCACTCATTTTAACTAAAAGCAAAGCCATGTCTTGTTCACGTGTCCCACCTTAGCGTTAATAAGCAGCTCGGCTGGATTATGGACGCCTTGCAGAAGGACGAGCTCGTTGGGCTGCTTGTCCACGGCGTATGAGAACGGTGTCCCGATCCCGCTTTCGGTCGCCTTCAACCACACGCAAGCCGTGAAGGCGTACATCTCCGGAATGTTCCGTCTCACCAAGCCGTACATGTAGTTGGTCCGCATGGGGAAGGAGAGCTTGTAGCCCTGTGGGTAACTCCGACCTATAAAACCTGTGAGGGGGAAAAATATGAGCGAGTCAGCAGTGCCGAAGGAGTTCCAAACGATGTACCTCAGCAAGTATAATGTACTGCTGTTTGATTTAAGTACTCGCTGAAGAGTTCTCTGCTGTATATTCTGCTCCTTGCTGCATTAGAGTATCGCAATGTAGCACGCAGACACAGGGAACAAAATTGACGCGTTTAGGACTTAGGTTTTTGCTCATCATCGGGCATAAACGAGTCACATTTTGTCGCGAGAACATATCAAGAAATACATAGATCTCGCATCATCACCAAATGGCATTATGGATCTGGGTCATTATGCCAGAGCATTACTGAATTCTCAAACCTGATCGGTCAGAAGGGGTTGATTAGTTTTCCGCAGCTCTGACAGTAGATCTGGCTACCAGGCAAACCACAGGTTTCTACAGTGCCTGAAGTTCACCAAACACAACGTGGCAGACTCCCCAAACACACGCAAGAAGGTTCTTTGGTCAGATGAGACTAAATTAGCCATCATGTGTGGCGCAAAACACAACACGTCCCATCACCCCAAGAACACCATACCCGCAGTGAAGCATGGTGGCGGCAGCATGACGCTGTGGGGCTGCTTTTCATCAGCAGGGACTGGAAAACTGGTCAGGATTGAAGGAAAGATGGATGGCATTAAATACAAGGCAATTCTTGAGGGAAAAACCTGTTTCAGTCTGCCAGAGATTTGAGACTGGGATGGAGGTTCACATTCCAGCAGGACAATGATCCTAAACATACTTCTAAAGCTACACCGGAGTGGTTTAAAGGGAAACGTTTAAATGTCGTGGAATGGCCAAGTCTTCAGGATAGAGAAGTGTACACTTTCTGGTTTCTCAGTAATATGAGAGGTGCTGGTGAGGGAACGAGGGGATGTCTGTTTCTAGCTGCTATAACCTAAGTGATAAAAGGAACTCATTTGAATCGTGGACAGTCCACAACGTTAAACATCAAAGGGAGAATGACCGACCAGAACAGCCCCTCTAAATGTAAAACCCCAGCTCAAATCCTCACTTTGCTCCAGATCTGAGACGCGCTCCTGCAGAGTGTTGATGCCCTTGTCGATGTGCTGGTGGTGATTCTGTGTCTCCTTGCGTAGGTTCTTCCTCTCCTCCTCCAGCTGCTTTACCTTCTGCACCAGCTCTCCGCCAACATCCTCCACCCGCCCACCAGGCTGGCCCAACGCCGGCCACATGCCTGTGGAGCCTGCTGCCACCTCCGAGTGGTTCAGCAGAGCAGGCACCATCTCCAGCTGAATGGCAAACACACACAGAGAGAAAGAGAGAGAGAGAGAGATGATCTGCTGAGCAGAGGAGATAGCATTCTAATCATTATATAGTGTTATTTAATGATTATATGGTCTGTTAGTCATGGAACAGGATTTCTGCATTTCAGCTGGACTGATGGGGGAGATAAGTGCAATTCATCTGAATTGAAAATTGGATCAAATCCACTGTAATAACTGGAACTTAATCCTGTCCAGGACTAATGGATCATACAGTAAGTGAAAGCCAGGAAATGAATCAATATCAGTTTGGCTTGGCTGATGAATATAACCGTGTAGACAAGGTGATAGCTCACACACACACACACACACTTATAATTTATGCATGTGTTTTTCCCCCACCAAGGCCTTTTATAGTGCAGAGGGAGAGAGCGAGAGAGCGAGAGAGAGAGAATGCACTAATTTTATATCATGTTGAAGTTTTGGAGACTTGTTTAGTTCTAAACTAAACTTTATGTCCCATATCCTAGTTACTCCAAGAAATCGAAGAATCTTTGGGCTTTCTTATTAACACTACTGTTCCTCTGAGATCCAAATATTGCCATTTGATTTATAAAGCCCTTTTAACACCGGACCTTGTCACACAGGAATCCGGATCTGGGTTTAGATCTCGATCCGGAGGAAAAACTCCCTGAGACGTCATGAGGAAGAAACCTGGTCCTCTTCAGGGTGACACCCAGACAATAATAGTGTGATTGTGCATCATTACTCTTTCACACTACAGGATGAAGGAGTGTGAAGTGTGTTTGGAAGGATCTTAGGCGTTTCTAAAAATTTCCCAAAGTCGGTTTTAATGGTTCTGTTGGAGAGACGAACTCAATCATCCCTAAAATGTTTATCAAATATTTTTTGTGACTTAATATCTAGGGTGTTTTTTTTTTTTTCATCTTGTACATGGCTACATGTATACATAATATAGAATAGTACAGCAATGTGGTAAGATACTAATGTAGGCTTGTATAGGCCCAGTAGAGCATTAAAATCATTTAGAAATGTGTGGAAATAGTTTGAGATATGTAAGAGTATTATGATTATACTAATATAGAATTTTAAGCTATAGAATTATAGTTATATAGAAATCTCTGACCTCGAGCTTCTCGATGCGGTCTTTGAGCTGGAGGATGGCTCTCTCGAGCTCCTCGACAGCCCGGGCGGTGTACAGTTGTGCCGCGGTGGATTCCCGCACGCCATCCCCGGCCATGAGGCGGCGTCGTGCGGGCCATGATGCCGCGGCTCCGCGCTCCGCCACGCTGCGCTCATCCAGCAGCGCGCTCTCGCACTCGGCGAGTTTGCCGGTAAGCTCGTCGATGGTCTTGCGGTCGGCGGCGATCTGTTCGCTCTGTAGCGCCACGGTGCGCCGGAGCTCCTCGGCGGTCGCGCTCAGGGCGTTCCAGTCTTCATCCTCGTATTCAGCCTGCTGTTCCTCCTCTTTGTCGCGTCTCCGGCGCTTCATCGTGCATTCCCCGGGCGGTACGGGCGAACACAGGAGGCGGCTGAAGGTGAAGCGCTGCGGGCTGGCTCCGGCGCTCAGCTCGCCCAGGAGCGGCGTTTCGCGGCCCGCCCCATCCAAAGATTGCCGTTCGCTCGCGTCGGCGCCGTACAGAGCTCCCAGCGAGCCCGACGGGACCGGGGACGCGGTCCCGTTGGCGGCCGCGAGAGTCTGCAGGGCGGCGGCCGGGGAGCGCGAGTACACGCTCGCCACGATGCACACCAGCGCGCCGAGAAAAGCGATCGCTCCGGCCCCCGCCACAATCGCCACGAATTTCATCTCAGCAATTCAGCCTTACTGACTTATTTTTTTTCTCCTCGTGACGCAGGCTTCTGCAATGTCGGGAAAAACCTCAGCAAACCGCGTTTATATTTTATCCGCTTCGAGTTGCTTTTTAATCGCTGGTATGACCTTCCGTCGATCGTGGATAGATAGCCTATATTTTTAACGATTCCGTGATGAAGCGATCCTCTCCTGTCCTGGCCTGCGCGCCTCGTCACTCATCTATTCTCCTCCTCCCCCTCTTCCCCTACACGTTGCTAAGCACCCGTGCACTGGTTTCCATGGTCACGCAGAGGGTGATGCTGGAAGGCGGGAAATGACACCTACAAGTAAACACGAGCATCTTTTATTGGCATGACCAGAAATAACGTGACTGGGTGACACTATAAGCACATTAGTGTCTGTTCTGGTGTCATCCTTAAATATATACCTTCTGTACCTTAGAAATGTGCCTGTAGTGCACGATCAAAACAAATCCTGATCCATTTATGTACGTTAAACGATACACTATATCTACGTCCACGGCTCTAGGTGAAGGGCAAACATTAAAAGGTATTAAAAGGTACAAAAGCTAAATGAAACAGTAGTCGAGGAAAGCTTTTAGGTTTCCGTTATGCTCTTGGTACCATCCGAACCTGACCCCCGACTCGCACGGCTCACGCTAGATTTGTCTAAGACCTCGGGGACAGACGCAGGACACGTCGGACAGATTATATCTCACAGTCGGGTTGAGAACATCTGGGCAAGCATGCCCCAGGAGGAGCTGGGGATAAAGAAGTCTCCGCTGATCTCAAGCCGTTGCTACCAGGAAAATCATCAGGGGAATGATGATGATGACGAGGATAAACATTGGTCCTAACGCTTACGTGGTAAGTCACTTAATAACATTTTCCCAGTTATGGACAATGGAGGACAGTTTACAAGTCAGGGTTCGTTTCAAGCCTGTTCTTTATTACCAGAAATCCACAAACTTTACAGTTTGTACTGCGTTCACGTCTTTTCTAAAAACTAAAACGGCATTTTATTGATTTCATTGAATGAGCGCAGATCCAGGGGAAATGTGTGTTGCTCATTTACAAACCATAAATCAGTTGTGTATTTGTAATGCTGTATCCCGTGCATCAGAATATTTCATTTTAAGGAGAAAAGGGAAGAAAAAAAAAAAACTTAGAAAGGGACATCGAGATCCGAGTGCAGAGGTACATGGTACAGCTGCTGTTGCTTCCTTTTCTTCTTCTTCTTCTCGCCCATTCATTTCAAATATACTGTATCAAGCCTATTATTGTTCAATATAAATTAAAACATCATCTGTTGCATCAAATTCTTGCACAAAAATATATTACACTTTCTCCACAGAGAAAAAAAAAAAAAAGCATACAAACGAAGAAAAAGAAAAGGTCAAAAGTCTAGCCACTCTCCCATGTATATGCAAGTGGATGGAGATATTTCCCCGCCTTCGTGGCAGTCATCAAACACCTGGAAGAACAGAGGGGTAGGGAGAAAAAAAAAAAGTCACATCACTTCCTCAACAGTCATTTGAGAATTTTGCATTCAAAATGTTTAGGCAAGCATTAAGTGCTGGATGTTCTTGGTGAGGTCAGGGTGTTTTACAGACTATCGGGGCAAGCACAACCTTGTTTTGGAATCGCAAAGGTGCCAATATTTTTGCGCGCCAAGCAACGTCATACTAAAACGCTGTTGCAGAAGACTGGTGACACTGCTACTTAATAATGAGCAGCTCCTTTTTTCAAGGTTTTTTTTTTTCCGCCCCCAACCAAAAGGACCCCAGCCCCGCCCACTTGTTTTCTATTCGCTCACAGGCAAATGGACGCCTGGCGTCCTTTCCCCTTCGGTGAATTGGTCGGATTGAACATCATCTCTGCCTGGTGAATGTCGACTGGACCGGAGAGTTGAGGGGAAAAAAAAAAGAGACAGATTTCTGATGTCTTCCGTATCGCCATAGCAAGTTCTTGAAGATCGTATACGCTACAGTTAAACCCGTAAATATTGGCACCTCTAGCTGGTGTAAATCGCTGTCCGACATTTGGTCTGTTTTCACTCTTTTGGGGGTATTCGCTGGCTGTAAATGTAACTGCAGCATTTACCGGACAGAGTCCACAGGGCGTTTTGACCAGGCCTGTTGGCTGGATGATGGAGTTCACACCCCTGTAAAGCTTCATCTGCCCGTCCACACACCCTACTGTCCCCTCTTTCGCCGCGATGATGGTCATCTCCACCTTTCCGTCATAGATCAGCGTGTTCAGGATGGTCTCGATGTCCTCCATAGACAGATCCACCTACAGCACAGCACATTTTGGAACTTTAATCGCTAACCAACAGCAACGCTCACTGACATAAAGTGGCAGAAGTTGTACGTGTATGCCATGCCTTGCTAATTCCCAACTCGCAGATGTACTTCCAGACTTCGTACGAGGTGGCGAACGAGCTGTTTCTCTGCACCATAGGACTCTGCTTACTGTCCCTCGCTGCTTCTGCCTGGAGTGTACACGCACAGATTTGCACTTACAAAAAAACAAAAAAAAATACACACTTCCTACTGTTTATCTTTACTCTTCTACACCTGTGTAGGGTAAGGATTTATAATCCCACTATCCTAGAAGAGGACGGGCTCCATTTCGGAGTCTGGTTCCTCTTAAGGTTACACCTTCACCTCATCTCAGGGATACAAACGCAATACAATCGAATACACGTAACGCATCACTGGCCATGACTCACTTGTCCTAATTATTCTTTTCTTACTCAGGTTGTTTCCACACAGATTCTAGGGGCATGTTCGCAAACGTTCCTAACCTTACTCTGAAGGAATTTGAAGCACTGCTGGTTGAGGACCTCCACGAACTCCGACTCGAAGTCCTGATCGCTGTACCACGCTCCTCCTGTAACCGAGCGGTCCGGCTGCAGGTTATACAGCATGTACACCTTCTTCTTTGAGGCCTGGACACAACAATTCGTTGTTAAAAACGTTTGAAGGTTTTCCTCCGGGAACTCTTGAAAACGCTAAATCTTATCGATCAACTCACTGCGACGGACTTCACGGCTTTGATCAGCTTCTTGCTCTCGAGGTTCTTCAGGATTTTGTTGATCTCGGTCAGGGGGAGGTTGCTTTTATAGCGGATGTCCCTACTCCATATTCCTGCAAAGACACAAAACAAAATCACTAGAGCGCCCCCTCTCTCTCTCTCTCTCTCTCTCTCTCTCCCTCTCGCGTGCTCAAATGAATAAATGCAGATCGTTTCCCTGGTGTCAAGAACTTCAGACAGGATTTAATTCATCCCACCTTTATTCCCCGCATCCTCGATGATCTGGTAAACAAGCTTCTCCTGGTTGTCGGAGCCCTTCATTTTACTTGAAAATAAAAACACAGACAAAATTCTAATTGCTTTTTATTTTATTTTTCCTGGCTGTATATATATATATATATATATATATATATATATATATATATATATATATATATATATATATATATAAAATCTCATATACAGTCCCTGTATAGTCGTAGTTAAAAAGATCATTATAAAATTCATTCCCCCTCCCCAAAAAAGTCCCGCTGAGCCTGGACAACATGCTGTTTTGTGAAGAGTGGACGTACCTTGCTGACTGAGTGTCCTTCAACCGGTACAGCAACCCATTGCTGTTTCTGAGGAGATCCAACTGGCCCTGTGTGAATAAGAGTCGACAGACCATTTACATATACATACTACACCAGATTAAAACAAAAGCCCATTTACACCCCTTTGCCTATTTATTAGGTACACTTGGCCTGTATACACACACATCTATTGTGCACTTTATTCCATAAACCAAGTCTGTGTGTGGGAGCCCAGGATTTACTAACGCATCCCTGGGTCTGCCACTTAGGCGACGTTCATTACCAAATTACCAGCTTGAGGTGAGACAAATCCGTGACCGCGTGACATGAACATCATCGTCGTCGTCATCTACTGTAGGCTTAAATAATCCTGTTGCGCTTTCACAACACTGACTGATGTTTCAGACACGCTCTGTAGTCTGACTGTAATAACTGCATACCTTTACGGTTCGGTGTCCTCTTAATAAGACCCGAGAATGCGTGTACCTGATACAGTAAGCACTAAGTGTGAAGTGATTGTCAGACGATTACCACAGACAGGAGCCGGTTGATGGCCATGGCCCTCTGCTGAGCCTCCACGTGCGGCATGTCATTCTGGATGACCTGGTCTGTGATTCCTTGTGGAAACTGCTGACACAGCTCCTTTATTCTGAATGCACACACAAGCATCATGCACACATTAACACCCTGTCACATACTGCATGTCAATGCATTTACACAGGAAACAGGAAGACATATGAGATCCATCAACCTTACCTTAACACTGTGTATAATGTTATATAATATAATAGCTCATTTCCATTGACCAAGAGATCTCTCATGGGTTTCCACAATGAATAATATCACTTCTAAACTAGATATAGATATACTTAGATATAACTAATAAACCACCCGACTTACCTGTTTTCGATATCCACAACATCTGTGGACTCCTTTTTCACCTTAACATCTGTCATTGTTCGTGTTTCACAGAAGTACGAGTTAAAACCAGCAATACGCCAGCAAAACTACTCAAAAACACTACAACACAGCAGCGTGGTTTTTTGTTTTTTTCTTCTCCGCCCGTTTTCTTAAGACAAACTATGCCTCCTGATATGAAGACTGAAACACTAGCGAATCGTACCGCGGAGTTGTAGTCCAAAATGAGAGTTTAGCCAATCATCATGAAGGAGGCGGGATTTTAATGGGTACCGGTGGGAAAGGAATAACGCGTTTTGGTTTGTTTGGTTTTTGCAGCGTGTGGCGTGGGTCCTTCCGGGTTCATGATATAGGTGGCTGTCATATTGCCTGTACAAAACTCGTGTTCGTTGCTTTCTTTTTGGGTTTCTAATCGTATTTTTTCCCCCCAAAGAATTTTCATTTGCTATCGGTTGAAGAAAAAAAATTTTTGTGGCTTTAAAAAATAAAAATTCAGGTCAAAAATGTAACCTGCTACAAGACTATTCACACGTTACTCTGTTGTAAACATTCCACTTTTAGTAAGAAATTTGCCCAAGGTCAGATTTTTATAAATGAAATTTGCCTCACGAAGTTTAAACAAAAGAAATATTAAATATGACATAATCTTGCTGTATGACGAGATTAGCCAATAATAACGCTAGTTGTGGGTTGCTATGGGCTACGTTTGACCAATAAGAGCGCGTGTTGCTGTGTAGCCGAGTTGATGAGTGCGGCGTCATTGGATACCAGGTAAAAGCTTCTCTAATATATTACCGTTATTGATTGAGATGCATGGTTAAAATGGATTGCATGCCACCATATTTATTCCTATATAAACGCACTGCATGTGGATTGAAATGCTACAATACAAATCAACATCCAAGTCAAATCTTAAGACTAAAGTAGAAGCCTATACAGACTAGGATTGAGTACATGCTATGGTTTACATTTTCATTCATTCATTCATTCATCTCCAGTAACCGCTTTCTCCTGGTCAAAGTGGTCAGTGGATCCGGGGTCTATCCTCAAGCTGGAAAAACTGCTGCCATACCACCTTGTAATCATCTTGTAGTCGTTGGTTAAAGAACTATTCTTCTAGACCCTGAGTAGAACCCAGTATGTCCAATGGGAACCAAAACGGCCAAAAGCTATTACTCCAAGTGACTGCTCTGAGATGTTGATTTACTTCCCAAGTTTGTTCCCAGCCTTTTAGGTGGCCTTGGAGCAGATAGCGTTAAGGGTCTTGGTCAAGGGCCCAATAGCGGCAGTTTGGCAATGCTGGGGCTTAGAACCCCCAAGCTTCTGCTCAATAACTCAGAACCTTAACCACTGAGTAGTTAATCAAATGGTTAATATTCCTAACTGGTCAATCTGTCATTATATTTGAATCCTAGGTAAACACTGGGTGACCAAATCTGTCATTTCCCCCATATACCTGTGATCTAAAAGCTTCAGGATGACTGCAGGTTCCATTGTGGCTCCATTCATAATTCCCATTCGGATCCCAACTCCTGGAAAAGCCAAGCATGAAATAGACACCAATACGCCCATCGAGATCAAGTCAGGTGGGTTCAGGCTCACGGTTTCTACATGACATCATCATGTCGACTTCCCTTACCGCATTTCACCTTCGTTGAATCCTTCGTGCTTTTTTATTTATGGGATGTTCTGTTTCTGCTGATAATAACTTTATTAGCAGCAGAGGTGGGAAAAGTACTGAGAAATCATACTTATGTGAAAGTATAGCTGAGTCTGAATCTTACTCGGTTAAAAGTGGAAGCATCCAGAACAAATGTACTCAAGTGAAAAGTCAAAAGTATGCCTTTAACTTTCCAGTTTTCATCTGGAAAAGTAACGTTTTTGTCTTGTTACTCGTATACATGACTAATGCTACGTAGTTTGTTAATGAATTAATCAGAAGTAAAAGATCCTACACATAAACAGTATTTACTATTAGCTAGAATTTGACTTGCTGCTTAGTCAAATATGTTAGCTAGTGGAATCCATGCTAGTCTAATCTTTTATTAGCAAAGAAAACATGCTAACTTAGTTAAATATAAGACGTTAATGTTAGCCAATTAGCTAAACCTTCTCCTTAGGCAAAGGTGGAGCGCAAGCGATTAGCATATGAGTGTGACTCATGCTAGCTATGATAAGATGTTAATGCTAATAATGCTGTTCTTGGCTAGCTTTAGCTAATGTCTTCTCATGTTCCTTGCTGAAAGAAGCACTGATGTGACTAAAATATAACTAATGTATCGAAAATCAGTGTGTAAATCCTTCTCATATTTGTTGAGTAAATTGAAGAGTTGTTGTTTTTTTTTTTTTTTTACTTCCTTTGATCCTTGGGTGAAGAATTTGAAGCTAAAGTTCAAATTTACCTCAGAGCTATACTTTTAAAAATGGGCCTCAAGTTAGTTTGTCATTGTTCCAGTGTGTAAGAGATAATAAAGAGAATTCGACTCAGGTCTGCAAAACAGTTTGAAACACATCTGTGGTCTTTTTTTTCCCCTTACATTTCAGACACCCCTGATGTGAGTATTTTCTACACACTGGATGGCACTAAACCGGAGTTGCTGCGAAAGCCAGGGCTTGGGGGCAGCAGCACACTGAGATACACTGAACCCATTCGCTTACCCAGTGGCAAAGTGCACGTCAGGGCCATGGCTGTGACCAGGTGCTGTGATATAAATAATAATGATGATAATAATAGTAATAATAATAGTAATCATGCTGAGAAAACACAAAATTAGGGCTTAACTCAGCTTCCAAGACAAAAGAACACATGTTCATAATAACACAGAATATAATTGTTTATTATACTGGTCTGGAATTAGAAATAAAGCTTCATTTTGTAAATAAAGCGTGAACACGCATGTGAGGAATGAATTCTGTCTGCAGTTCTGTCTGGGGTTTAAAGGTGCAATTCGTAACATTCATACCAAAAGTTTATAACATTTATAGACCTGTATGAAACATATAAATATGTAGATGCCTTTCATATATTGTTTCACTCTATTTTTGTATTATTGACCTTGTTTGTTTGTTTGTTTGTTTGTTTTCTGAGTGCATTCTGGCCCTGAAATTAGCTCCACCCCCCAGCTGCAAAAGAGCGGCTTCAGTTTTCTTCTTTTCCCCCAAAACTAATGATTAAGCGACCTCTAATACTTATATACAGTGATTTCAAAGATGACTCCCAATTTCGTCATGTAATGGATGAGGCTAGTTTCTTTATTCCAGGCTTCAGTTTACTTCTTTTCCCTAAAAACTGATTAAGGGATCTCATAAAAGAATGTCATTTCATAGAAGGCTTAGCCAAAAAAAAACCTGATGATGTGATTTACAACATTGTCATGTAGTGGTAGAGGGCACGCTTCTTTATTTCAGCTTCTGTTGACAGTTTTCTGGCCCTGAAATGAGCTCTTCTCTTAGTTGGAACAGAGCAGCTCAACAGAGGGGGTGGGTTTAGGTACGGGGAGGAATTAGAAAAGCTTGTCAGTGTTTTTACTGCAATTGCTGTTCTTCTTGATGGTCACTCTAAAATAATAATAATAATAATAATAATAATAATAATAATAATTGCAAACCGCTCCTTTAATTGTACGTTGTTGGTTGTAATTTAATTGTAATTGTTGGTGCATCAGTATTACAGTTGTCTTGTTTCTCTCCTTCCGCAGTGATGGAAGACAGAGCGCCGTTGTTACGAAGGTCTTCGTCGTAGATCACGTGCCCTCTGAGCTACAAGAACCATCAGACAACAATCAAGAGTACCCCAGAGAGGATTTGGCGCAAAGTGACGTCTGTGTTACTCTTGTATTTTAACCAGTGATTAAAGACATATTATTATAAGAGATGATCATTTCACATAATAGCGGATGTATTTAACACGGTGCTTTTCTGAATGTACCACAGGAGGGGCTGAACAGTCCTGGAGACGCTTCTACAAAATATTTAGGTACAGCCATTCAGTCATTACTGATTATTACACCACACCGCTGCTGAATTCTCAGTTGGTCAGAAGGTGTTGATTAATTTTCTCTAACTGCAGCTCTTGACAATAGTTCCAGCTGCAAAGCAAATCACAGGTTTATATCAATACAGTCGTTGTAATGCTTCTATAGTTAACGTTAATATAAACAATGCGTTGTAATTCTATTTACTTTTTAAAAAAAAAAAAAAATTCCTGAATAGAAGGAATATCTGCTGACTCGTCTTTACACGTTTTCTTTGGTGTGTTAGACGTTTCCAACAAAGAAGCACGGAGCACTCGAAAAAACAAAGGCCCTCGTTTTCTGTCTCAACGCTTACCGAGCGCACCTGTAGCCCCGCCCACAAAACGCCCACAGGTAAGATTGACCTGTGTAAGGGTCTCTCACTCGGAGCACAAACTGAAATCCGTGTGGTTCGGGCGTTCCCTCAAGTGCTTCACTCAAACCTCACTTACACCAGTTTCATCATGTTTGATGGAAGGAACGACTGTTTATAGCTCCTGTAATTTAAGTGATAACAGGAAGTAACTGTTTTTTTAAACATAACTGTAAATAGATCAAAGGTACAATGTGTGTGCGATTGTGCCCTGAGGTGGGTCGACAAAACTGTCCAGGGTGTCCTCCGCATTGTGCCCCGAGTCCCATGGGATAGGTTCCAGGCTCCCCTGCTACCCTGTGTATGGAAAATGGATGGATAAACGGTACAAAATGTCATTCTTTAATAAATGAGAATTGACACATTGTTGTGGTATAAGAGGAGTAGAACACTTTTGGATGTGCTGTTATTGGACAATAATAAACTTCGGGGTAGTAACAGTATCTCTGCTTTCGTCTTGGATGCATCAGATCATCCTGTCGTTGATTATTTCCTTAAAACAGCACCACACGGAGTGTTCTTTACTTACCATAGAACAGTGTAGAAACACCTGCTGTGAGTAAATTCAGTTGGATGAACTGGTCTTAAACCATATATCCATCCATCCATCCATCTTCAACTGCTTACTCCTATTCAGGGTCGCGGGGGAACCTGGAGCCTATTCCAGGAAGCATGGGGCACAAGGCGGGGTACACCCTGGACAGGGTGCCAGTCCATCGCAGGGCAGGTCTTAAACCATTATGACCGTATTATTTGACTGCCGTTCACTCACGTGCCACTTTAGGTCATTTCCACTTTAGGTTAAAGCGACAGTTCACCCAAAAATGAAAATTCCGTCATCAGTTACTCACCTTCATGTCGTTCCAAACCCATAAGACTTTCCTTCATCTTCCGAACATGAATGAAGACATTTTTATAACAGAGGTGTCTGCAGATTTCAACTTGCTTTTTTTTGTTTGTGTTTTTTTTGTCCGCTCTCACGGAAGACTTCATTTTAGGGTTTTTTTTTTGCGCACACAGAGCATTCGAATCGCGTCATAACATTTTATATGAAACCACTGGAGTCACGTGGATTACTTTTACGATGCATTTATGGACTTTTTGGAGCTTTTATGGACTTTTTGGTTACATGGACTGTAAGCAGAGGGACAGAAATCAATAAAGGTTTCAATAAAAATGTCTTCGTTCGTGTTCGGAAGATGAAGGAAAGTCTTATGGGTTTGGAACGACAGGAAGGTGAGTAACTGATGACGGAATTCTCATTTTTGGGTGAACTATCCCTTTAAATGCTTATTTAAAAAAAACCATTGTGTTAATTCGTTGTATGGATAGAACTTTATTACTTTTCAGAGCGCAGGGGATGGGGACGGCTTGCTGAAAAACCTCAACAGCACACAGATCGCTCGCCTTCAGAGAGAAACAGACTTCCTCAGGTGAGAGAAAGAAAGCGTGACGATGATTCGAGGAAAAAGAAATGCGATGACATTTTATGACACGGCGGTTCAGTGGACACGGAGGGGGAGTAAAGAAGGAATGGTCTACCGATGGTCAACAAAAAAAATTCTGTTCTCATGTATATCTATACTGTAATTCCATATACAGCAGTTAACCGATGAAAGAGCGTGTGAGATATTTAATGCTGGCACACTGATTGTTTTTCAGTGTAACGGCCTCGTTACCTTTGAGTGATATTTCTTTATGCAACAACACGACTCTCTGAATTATCTTTTGTTTATTTTGTCCGTCAGTGCGACACCTGAACTTGTCTAACACTTGTCGTTTTTTTTAGCAAATTTTCATTTGTAAATAAATTTAAAATAAATCCATCAAGAACGATCGTCAGCTCAGCTAACGTGATGTTTGTGAACGCATGCCAATAACCAAATTGGTTCATTTTAAAACATGTCTTAAACTGTTCTCACATTTGATGGGCGTATGATGTATTTGAATATATTCTGATACATTTAACAAATATAGATTTATTATTTATTATTTGTTATATATGTTATATATTTGACCCCCTGTAATTACGCCACGGACCACTAGGGGTCCCCTGATTGAGAAACACTGGTCTAGACAGATGTCTTTCTGAACGATAAGTACGGTTCAGAGATGTTCAGAGATGGTTCTTTATGTCCCGCTGCCTCTGCCATGCTATAACTGATTGAATGTCAGGTCAGGATTTTTTTTTTGGGGGGGGGGGGTGAGTTTGTTCTAACACGTACCTTGGAGTGGAATCTGCCTCGAGGCAGTCTGTAATGTCTTGCATTACTCTCTCTGAGTGTGCAGGTGCTTTAAGTGTTTGAGCCATCGGCCCTCGGATCCCTTCGCCCGATTCTGCCTGCACTGCGGTGCTCCGGTGCCTCCTATACCGGGACAGAGACTGCCCCCTACTGAGGGGGGACAGGTACGCGCAACCTTATATACCCAAGTGTATGTATATATGTGTGTAAAGTAAAGCGCCACTAATGGTGCGTATATACTGTGTGTGTGTGTGTGTGTGTGTGTGTGTGTGTGTTATTCCAGATGATCCTGTGTATGCAGTGTAAGAGCATGGTTCCGGTGAACACGTCCTCGTGTGTGGTGTGTGAGGCTCCTATTTCCCCGCAGCTTCAACCACAGGCCAGCCTGAGGCTGCAGGTAGACAAGACCAAACACATACACACACACACACACACACACGTTATCCTCGTACACTCTGTTACCAACAACAACGCAACCCATTCTCTGACCTCTTTCCTGTCTCGTAGGGCAAACTGATCTGTCCATCATGCGGCACAGGAAACCCCGCCCACATCACCTACTGCGTGACCTGTGAGACCAGATTGTCTCAAGCCGACAGCGTAAGAGTATTCATAGTTCATTCGTGAGTTAACCGTGTTTAGGTTATAAACGAAGAATCAGACAGATTGGACTCGCATATCATTCTGTATCTGATCCTCCGTGTTCTAGCCGGTGTTGAGCGGACAGCGCGCTCCTCCTCTACCTTTGTCGGGAGGCAAGGCGGTCCCGTGCTCCAAATGTAACCGAGCGAACCACTCGGACGCTCGATTCTGCGACTGGTGCGGCGCCAAGGTGAGAACGCCGACCAAGAAGTGTTTTATTCCTCCATTTTGACAGACATGTCATTTGTATATCCGTTTATAATTTTTAACATTGTAGAATGTCCATACCACTTTCATTCTAGCAGCTATGCACAGTCGTTCCCTCGCCAGACGCTTTTGTTCTCTCTGTTTTGTGTTTGTGTTCTTTTTGCTCAGTCGGGCCACGCGGCTAAGTGTCTGACCTGTTCTAAATGCGGAGCTAGCAGTCACCCGTATGCTAGCTTCTGCGGGAGCTGCGGCGTGTTCCTGGAAGGTCCGTCCCGAGGGTCCGCCTGTAGCGTGCAGCCGGGTG
This sequence comes from Ictalurus furcatus, assembly GCF_023375685.1. Classification (NCBI taxonomy): domain Eukaryota; kingdom Metazoa; phylum Chordata; class Actinopteri; order Siluriformes; family Ictaluridae; genus Ictalurus; species Ictalurus furcatus. The sequence goes on from NC_071281.1 coordinate 1,892,125, forward strand.
CACCAGAGGACGCGCTGGAACCTGAGCAGGTATAACGTCCACGTGATATATGGAGGAAAATGAGACATGACTAGCAGTACAGACTAGCCGTACATGCTCACGTGCTTTGCTGGGAAAGCGAACAAGGATTTGCTAGCTTTATTGGTTTCATCGTTTCTAAAATAAAAAATCGTTTGGCCAAATCTCTCTCTAGAGTGCATCTGCACGTCGTGCTCCGGCGGCGAGCACGGCGAGGCGTGTGGATGCGCAGACCCAGACTGCTGGCCTCTTCTACCCCTCCAGCGCTGACCTGCAGAAGCGGAGCCAGCAGAGAGAGGCGGAGCTTAGCAGACAGGGGCAGATGAGTGACAGGAAACCTTTACTCACAGCTGTCAGCCCTGGACGAGGTAACACACACCATCTAACATGTTTTACACGTAAATATATACTATTTGCCTGATATGATCGAAGGGTGCTAGTGATTTCGAGCCCCTGGAAAAGCTGATTACCCCTAATCCACATTTCACAAAGGCTGGGATATGATACACAGTGTGTTCTACATGTCATACAGCTCTTTGTAATGCTGTGTGTGTAATAGGATTCTGGAGGAAACAGCTGGATCACATCTGCGCTCACCTGCGCAGTTACACGCAAAACAACAGCGAGTTCAGAGCACTGGTCGGAGAACCGCGGATGGGCAGGGTGAGACCCGAACGCATCCCGACTCACGCGTTTCACGTCTCTGAGTTAACACGTCTTTATTTTTGGAGCTTTTCTTTGCAAAATGTACGCAACCGGTCAAAAGTGCCGACATGTACAACTTTTTTTAGTTTCTGTCTAACGTTACCAAAAAAAACCCCACAAAATGTAAAGGGATTCCACCTTCATTGCTTGGCAGGTTATAAGATAGCACTTGATCCAGCACATACTATTTGTGTGTGTGTGTGTGTGTGTGTGTATCTCTCACTAACAGTTACTTACATATGCTTATATTTGTTTTTTATTTCTGCTTTCCAGCTGATCTCTGCTGTGATTGAAGAGGACAGCTATGAAGTCAGTCTGCGTGTTAACTTCATCTTGGCGTCTCCAGACAGATCCAGGGTAACCGCGTACCTTACTGCAGTCGTTTTCTGACGATCTATCTGGATCTGTGTGTATCCGCACACATTGTTCGTGTCATTGGAGGGGCTCCAAAATGTTGTACATGTGTTTTGTGTGTGTGTGTGTGTGTGTGTGTGTGTGTGTGTGTGTGAGTTTAGTCTTCTCCAGCAGGGCAGCTGAACGGATCGTCGTGTGAGAAACTCAACCTCAGCGATGTTACGGAGGGGAGGACCAAGCTAACCTCCACGGCGTCTGGACCGAGTGCTCGGAACCGGAAGAAGAGCTACGCTACAATCACAGCTGAGCGACCACCTGTTAGTACTTCTCTCTCTCTCTCTCTCTCAAACACATTCACTCATACACTTTCATCAAATATCACAATGTGGTTGAATTTTTTTTCACAGGCGTACAAAGACAGCTTGCTGCTGAAGGACGTGGGGCCGGAGGGGCGGGGCCGAATCGCAGTCCTGGAGCAGCTCTTGGACGAGGCAAGAACGCTCTAAATCGTACCACTCCACACCCACACAGCAAATTCTAACACGTCGAACACATCAGTTATTAGAGTATATTGAGGATAACGTGTGTCTTCAGGGTGCCAACCCGTCATGCCTGGACAGCGATGAGCGTCCACCTTTGGTTGCCGCGGTACTAAACGGGCACTGCGATGTCATCCCGCTGCTGGTGCAGAAAGGTGCAGATGTTGACCAGCTCTCAGGGCCGTGAGTATCCGATCCTGTTTTCAAGCCGTATGATGATCATGATGTAATGATACACTCTAGAAAGAATGCTATATTAGTATATCGGGATGGCGCCATCTCCAGGTCGCGAACGAAGGTCATTGCTGTTATCAGGAGCAAACGCAGAGCTCGCGGCACAAACGTATTCGTTAACGTAGAAATTCGTTAAAGTATTCATCCTTAGTAACTGCCTGGTCAGAGTCCAGGACATTTTTAAATTAAGCTACTATTTGTTTTTTGAGGAAATAGAACCAAGTAAATTTGTTGAAAATATCGTGGGCAGGTGCAAACTAAATTGAATAATATTATTATTAATAATAATAGAACAGTCTCCTGTACATTTCTAGGCCACGCCCACAGAAACAGATAAACATATAGAGATACAATTAATGTCTGTTACACCACTACATTACATTTAACCTACATGATCTTGTAGCACAAGACGCACCTCTTGGTGTGTGTGTGTGTGTGTGTGAGACATCTATAATGCAGATATGCGTGGTTACATACTGCTAGAAATGAACTCTTACACTCTGGTGTTTTTGGTAACCTGGACCAACGTCTCATTATGTAAACTCAAACGTAGGTCTCCGTGTAGCTGCTTATTAAATGTTGAGGAATTCTAAACATGGCTGTGCAGGTCGAATAACGGCGCCCTGCACGAGGCTGCGGCTTTGGGGACCAAGGGCTTGAGGAGCGCGGAGATCCTGCTCGGGTGAGAATTTAGCCGTTTAGGTCATCGTACGGCGACGTCTAATATACTGTGTTGTTATAGTGTTGATGCATTGTGACACTGCACGCTATGGGGCTGTCTACAGCAGCACTATTAACTATGTTAAATAATGCCGCTTATTGAAAGTGCATTTGTGATGCTGTGCTGGAGTTTCACTCCTTTTTTTTTTTTTTTTATCCTTTCAGATGCAACGCAAGTTTGAGAAGACTGAACAACCACGGTCAGACGCCGTACGACGTGGCCGAAGCTTCGGGCTGCAGCTCGATGCTCTCGCTATTAGCGGCTCACGGGGGGACGGGACGGGGCGGGCTTAACACCCGGAGTGCCTCCGGTCTCGACACGTTCTCTTAGGTAGACAGGAGTTCTCTCTCTCTCTCTCTCTCTGAGATCAGACCTGACTGAGAGAAGGAACTGCCTGAATATGGACTCGAGAAGATCTGGGGGAGACGTCATTACTGTTACTGTCGAAGAGATCAGATTACCATCATTTTATCCAATCAAAGTAGGAACGCAAAAATTCCGTACAGCTGTGTAGGTGTTTTTTTTTTTTTAGCTCTCTGATATGAATCGACACGCCTGGAAGCCCCTCCCCTTTTCCCTACCTCGCTTTAGTAATGTTTCGCTTATAGAAGCGCCATTAATAACGCCGTCGTACAGTATGTGAGACCCGATGGTAATAAGGAAATAAACCCGAAGAGATCCATGCCTTATTTGTCTGTGGTGGTAAAATTCCCTGCAATCATCAGCAGGCATTTATTTTTTGCAACAACAAAAAATATATATATATATATATATATATACACATACGTGGAAAACGTTTAGGCTGTGAATACACTGACATACACGTACACTTAAATGACAACACGTTTACACACAATCCTGTCTCAAAACTCTGCTCTAATCCGGATACATCCTGAACCCGTCCTACAGAGACGAGCCCGGTCCGCTGTTTAGCGCCTCAGCCGCAGGAAGAACGCGTGACGGCACTCTTTACTGTCCACCGGGTAATATTTATCGTAGAAGTCCAAGATGTATTCCTCGGCCTTAAAGCCGAACTTCTGGTACAGCAGCATGGCCGGGTTGCTGGCGGACACGTGAAGGGTGACGTCCTTCCCCATGCACGTCTGCGTGGAAACGAGACATCGTTTTTATATCACGGATGTGTTACGGGGGAAGAAAAAAACACAAAACGCGAGCTTTTTTTTACGAGCGTTTAGTAACGGTCGTAGTTTCACCTGAATCAGATGGTAAATCATGAAAGTGGCGATCCCGGCTCTCCTCCACTCGGGATGCACCAGCAGGAAGGAGATGTAGGCTTCGTTATATTTGACGTCCGGCACCATGAAGCCGAAGCCGATCACCACTTTCTTGTACAGCACCACGACGCTGAAGTCTGGGTACTGCAGGCACTCAGACAGGTCCACACCTTCTCACACACACACACACACACACACACATTACACCAGCAGGAACTTTAGTTAAGGCTATGGACAGGGGTGCACATACTTACTCACGTATTTACACTACCAAATACAAACTCTCAAAGCTTCTTGCACAGAATGTTCACCGCTGAGCAAAAGTTCAATATTTGAGCACTATATATATATAGATATATATATCTCGGATGGCTTACCGGGCCAAAACATATCGTGACACATGGAGTTGACGGAGGGGATGTGGTTTGGTCGGACGTAGCAGTAGTCTATGGGTGATTCAGGCTCTGGAACCCAGGACGGGTCGTTCCTGTGCGGGTGCGCGCGAATCTCAGCCAGCAGGCTCATCTTCAGCGGCCTCGTCTCGTAGTCTCTCCTGCATCCACCCACACACACACGCGCGTTAAACACCTCTGTACTTAACAAACCCTATTACAGAGAACACTTGCATAACTGTCTACACAGTACGCCTACATAACACACTTATTGGACCGGAGAGACAGACACTCGCTTTGGAAATATAAAACCCGAACCATGATTTTAAGTCTCGTTAGGATCCCTGATTTTAAAAAAAATAAAATTTTACACAGCAATCGCCTGTATCGACAGGTATCGCTAAATCAGTGACGTGAACAGGGTTTGGGATTGTCCGTTTATTTGTCGTTTAGCCGGCGTACCTTATATAAGGTTTGAGAGTTCGGGCCGTGTAAGGGCTCTTGATTTCTTGGTCCATGCAGGCGTCAGAGCCCATGAGTCTGTGCCAGAAGGAGACGTCGGACCGGTGGAAACCCTTCCTGCTGGAGGACGTGACCTGGAAGATAAACCGGGCCTTGTATAACACCTACAGGCCAAATAACACTCGACACGACAGGTGGCTTGTGTGGAGTGTAGTTTGTGTTTTAATCCGAGAGAGAGAGATTTCCACGAAGCTGTGCGTTACCTGAAAGCGGTCGAGAATGCGCAGGTCCTGGCTGTTCGTCCTGTACTTGGCCGTATCGCTGACCGTGGACACCTGCGCTCCGTACACGCCCCCGACCAAGCTGAGGGCGGCGCTGACGGCCTGGTCGACGTCCAGCAGGGGGAGCCCTCGCTCACGCTTAGCCTGTCGCACCAGGAGTTTGCGGCGCAGCCGATTGGCCTGCGGCGTGACGGCCAACGCTTGGGGACATGCTTCCAGCCTGCGCAGCAGCACACGCTCCTCATACAGGCTGAGAGGTGCGTAGCAGGGCGTCGGCGCTGGGCCTACGTCGCCTTTGTCCTTCCTGCGCTCGTCTTTCTCCTTCCTGCCGTTGTCTCTGCCGTCCTCTGCGTCGTCCTCGCTCTCCGGCTCCTGCTTAATGAGCTCCTGCTTTTTGCGCGTGAAAACTGGGCCTGCAGCGCCTCTGGGCGGGGGCGCGTACTCGATTCCTGGGTCAATCGCACCATCGCCATCCAGTTCTTCGTCGTCTAGGGGGGGAGTCGAACATAAAAAAAAATGTTAGTAAAATTCTACAAACAAAATGTGCGAGTATATTTATCGTCCATTACTCACCATGAAAGAGCGCCTGAGGAGGCATGGCGTCCGGGACGAGGTCCGCCTCCGACAGCAGGCTGGGCGTGGCCGAGTGCGAGGCCGGCGTGCCGGGTGCGGAGAAATCGGGCGAGGGTGACGGCGACGGTGACGTCCGGTCTGATGAGCTCAGCGAGGCGAAGTCCACCACCTCGCCCCTCTCCAGCGCGAAAGAGCGTGCGGTCGGCCTGAGCGGCACCGAAGACGCGGCCTCTCTCTGAGCCCGCCGGATCTCTTTGGCTTCCTGCGTGCGCGAGCGCTTCTCTTTCAGCCGCATGGCGCTCTCCACTGCGCTGCGGCCTCCACGCTTTCGCAGCCCCTCCACTGTAATGGTGGGGTCTGGCGGTGGCTTCGACGTGGCTGGAATAAAACGTGGAGTGCAGAACTTAAAGACTAAAAAAAAATTTTATTTTAAATGGACGGAAAATAATTATAATAAATCCGACTCGATCGAAAATTCTACCTTTGGCCTTGAGGGATGAACCGGAGGCCTTGTCTCCGTCTGGTCTGAGGGTCGGAGGTCGGTTTTGGACCAGCTTCCACCAGCCAGGCTCGCCAAACTCCTGCGCTCCCGAACGGAAGAACGTCGGGCTGCCTACGGACAAACAACCAGCCACTGTGCTCCACCACGTCGACGTCTTCTTCCTGCTCCCCCCCAAAAAAAAAACTATATTCTGTCGTACTACATGAAGAACGTAACGGGTAAACTGACTTTCCGTTCTTAGGGAGCTGCAAGGCCCCTCAAGACACCAGCCTAAATATAGCGCGTGTGTGTGTGTGTGTGTGTGTGTGTGTGTGTGCCGTCTCTCTCGCTGACCTGCTGCCAAGTAGAAATGTCCAGTGTCGGCTGATGAAAGCACAGATATCCTCCTTCCAGCGGAAGTAGCCTTGCCGCCCTGTACCCTCCAAAGACAGGTTATACATGGCGAGCATCACCACCTACACACACACACACACACACACACACACGGTGTTTCTATACAGCATTAGGATATCATCATACTAAATTTGGGGATAATAATATCAAAAATACCTGCTGCCAGGTGAGGCGCATCCTTTCGAAGCTCTCCTTGCCGTCGTCGGAACAGTCAGAGCAGACGAACTTAAAGAAGTTGTCTCCTTTCAGGTAGCTGGGCTGCTCTCCGTGAAGCTGGGCTGGACCGACCGAAAACCGACCAATGACAAGAGAGGAAAAGACTAACAAGTCATCGTGTTTCTCGGGGACAATCTACCTCAAGAAAACGTCTATACTGAGATCTGGTTAAGGAAAAGAAACACGACTAAGCCTGGAATCTCACGACTAACTGCGGAAATCTTCCTGAAACCGGAAAAGGTCCTGTCTCACCAGTGGGGATCCACTTGCGGCACTTTTCGCAGTACAAGGCCGTGTCCTCGCTCCAGGTGCCCTCGGCGTCCTCGCCCGGGTCGCTGGTCAGCGAGTCGCCGCTCTGGTCGTGCGAGAGGTCCACGGACGCCTGGTCCTCCGATTCGACGATAAGCAGAGTCTCGCCCTCCACCTCGCCCTCCTCCAGGCCGTCAGAGGCCGACGTGCACATCGCCTCCTCGTCCTGTCCCAGCACGCCACGCTTCTCCAGTCCGTCCATTTCTCCCTCTGCGGTAAGAAAAACAAACACGACGAGTGGGTGGAGCCGAGCCATAGAGACAAGCCGGATAAGTATGTCGTGGGTATGTGAGTTAGGGATTATGGGTTATAGGAGGAGTCGGATCAGTCGGTCCAGCTCCACCCCTTTGACATTTTGAGAGTGACTGACAATATGGAATCTCTTCCATGGAAAACACCCAATAATAACGCTACCTGTTCAGGAACCTCAATTGCTGCCGGCCGTCTCGCCGGCTTCCTGTCGCTCTCGGTGTGCCACGAGCTCCGTGGTCAGGCGGATCTGCTCCTCGAGGGCTCGCTGGTTCTCGAGCTTCCTCTCCACACGCTCCAGGTCTCGCAGCACTCCTTCTCGCAGCCTCTGCGAACCAAAAGTCACACCAAAGCACCAAGAGATCGCTTGATAGGTCGGTCTTCCAGATTTTCCCCCCGAACAGGTCTGATGTAACTCATTATGTAGGTGTATATATACCCTTCCATCATGTTTGTAAGAATAGTTACCTAGATGAATAGGTGTTGCGTGGGCGTGGCTTGTTCACATCACGTGACCAGTGTATACCCTATTCAAATAATCTATACACCACATGTGTACTGTGTATGTATGTATGTATGTTATTTACATATGTGTGTATATATTTTCCTCAAACAGGCTTCGTTAGAGTGCTTAATGTTACATTCTCGTTCTTTTCTTTAAAATAACGCCTCACATCATTCTCCTTTATGTTAGCTTGCTAGCTAAAAGCACGGCTGCAACATTAACACATTAACCTAGCCGCTAGCTAGCTCTGCTAACATCCCTTGGTCATCATACCTGTCTGTCCCAATTCTGCTTGATGTGCACTCCCGCTACGGTGCCCACGGTCAGTACCACGGATAACCCGAGAACCACTTTAGAGGCTGTAGACATCGCTAAAGGACATTACGGGACACGGCAGCTTTGATGCCGCTACTACAAAACGCTTGAATCCCAAATGGCTGCGTGTTATTATAAACAGAGTGCACTACGTACCAGTGGTATTGAACACAGTAGACAGTGTGCCTACGTAGGGAGTGAGTATCCATTTGGAAAAGAGCCTCAATGTTGTTCTTCGGCTGTTTTGTCGGAGCGAGGGGTGATTAGCGCCCCCATCAGGCCTGGAGCGGATACACGTGAGGGAAATTAGACTTTTAAACTTTTTAATTGATTTACTGCAGTGTTTATTTGTTTGTTTATTTGTTTTTACTAAACGATTGAGGGTGTTCAATGAAAAAATATCACTAGTTGAATTCTTTTAAATTCTTGCCAGAACCGTACACAATAACAGCCCAGCTACACCATACCCCATAGTGACCGGGTGACCTGATGGTGCCTTCACTGGCTCCTCGAGTTGCTGTTGAGTCATGCACTGTGTAGCTAGTGGACTAGTCTGATTTCCACTATAAGTGGGAAAAAAAAGTCCACTTATAAGTCTGATGTCTGCTAATAAGTGACTACAATAATTATCAAACAATCACCAACCACTGAAACGGTGATATATAATAATAATTTAAAAAAATCATAACCCCAAAATGAAACATCTTAGTATGTTAAAATACTGTAAATAAAGTGTGTGTGTGTGATTCTACCTACACATGTTCCTCAGATTCTCCATTTTCCCAGTGTACAAACTGCACCGCTAACATTATCTAGTTAGATAGACCAATTATTTAAAAATATATATATTTTTCTAACATTTCCTCAAAAACAAAGTACTTAACGCACCCAGCAACTGCTGAAACTTTTCTTTCCTTTGCGATGATGAAAGATGAAAGGTCTATGGGTTCATCCATGATGATTCAAATCAGTGATGATGAGAGTGAACTGCATGTAGAAGATGTACTTCATTTACTCTGCCTTGGCGCGAGAGTAAAGATCAGAAACTCGAGGATCGAAAATAGTTTCCGAGGCCTCCGTTTGTAATTACGACTTTTAGGTTGGGAACTCGTATTTGCCGTGATTACGACGCCACATGAAAGCAGCCTCGTGGAGCCTTCCAAGTGGTTGCTGAAGATGGATGAGTGAATGAATGAATGAAGAACCCATCACAACCACTAAAAATGTTCCACGGCGCAAGCTCAGCTTTTTTTCAAGCTGTGCAACATTTCAGCCTGGAAATAGTGTTCTTTACTCTAATTCCAATAACACGTGATGTCTCAGTCCGACAAGATGGCGGAAAATTCATTCCCTAGGTGTTTTTAGGGTCGAGCATGGAATACCGATTGTACACGAAGAACGTGACGACCATTAGCTATGTTTCCGTCCACATATTTATATGCGAATTTTGGGACATCGCGAAATCAATTAACCTAGATGTGAACAAAATCTGCATAATTTTAAAAAAAAAACACACACACATGCACTCAATTGTGGCGGGTAATTGTTTTCATACGATAAGAAGACGTACGCATAAACGGCGATGGAAACGCATTTACTGAATAAATTCCTCGATGCGCCTATTAAAAAGTCACGTGACTTTGCCTCAACAAATCATGTGATTGGATAATTGGCTAAAAAAAAGAAGTAGTATTCATAACTTGCGCCAGTTTCCCCCGGAAGTGACGTGTTTGCTCTCTCGAACACGTGAGATGGAAACGGTGTTTGAGTCGCAAAGGTTTAGTGCGATATTTGCGATAAATTCGGATGTAACCATGGCTAATTCCTGTTGGTCGGATGTTTACGTATAGTTTATCCGGTCTCTTATTAACAGTGTTCAAAATTCTGTATCTCGTGTTCCTCCGTTTTTAATTTTCTGTTTTGACTTCAGTTTGTACTTGTTGACCGTCTGCACACGTATATTTATTCTTTATTATATTTCTGAGGTTGCCGTGACCCTGTATGTTTCCCTTTATCACACCCTCAAGGTTCTAGTTTCTGATTTCCTGGCACTCGAGGATAAACTGGTCTGAGGCTGTTTTATGCTGCACCTGCAGTCCAGTAACCTCGTTTAACCCTGCCTTCACTCCTCCTTTATTTGTTTGATGTGATCCTTTAGCAGTAAGAAGTAGATCCTCCGAAATCTGCGATTTGTAGGTCAGTCTGTTACATGAATCGGTCTTGTATCAGATTCATTGAACGTATACTCTCTCTCTCTGTCTGTCTCTCTTTCTTTTTATGGCATAATAAACACCTTTTTGATTGAGCTTCTGGACTCTCTCAGCTCTTCTACAGGGTGGAGTGTTCTGAACAGCTGGCAAAATGCTTGTTTGTGCTCTCTCGCTCTCAGTCTTTCTCGCCCTGGTGTTGCGGTGAGCGAGAGGCAGAACCAGTGAAGGACACGATGTTCTCAACCAGTATGTGTGTTTGTGTGTTTGTGTGTGTGTGTGTGTGTGTGTGTGTGTGTGTGTGGTCTCGTGAATATTTATGCAAAATCCTAACACGTACTAAATGACGCTCGTGGCCTTTGACTCCCTACTTGCCACTCGTACGTTTCCTCATAATGGTTGTGTGTATAAAGAGAAAAGCTGAAGTTGATGATGAAATTAAATACTTAACTAAACACACTCGCATCCATTTATTTCTCAGGGTTATTACATAAGGTTAGACTTTTTTTTTTTTTTAAATCTGCATTGCCCGCTTCAATAAATTTACTTCAGTTGAGGCCGAAGACGAAAACTACAGCATCCTTTACCCTGTATTCCACTGTGCTGCGATTCAGTTTGAACAGGAAAAACAAAATGGCCGCTTTTCCTCTATCACTTGCTGAAATCGCTTGATGGATGGATAGTGTTTCAAACTTTTTTTTTTTTTTGGAATCTCATACTGTTCTGAAAATGTTCCACAAAACAAAGCAATGTTTAGAAGTTTGTTTTTAAGTTTGTTGACTTTTCTGTTTCGGAAGAACTCTTCACACGTGCTAGCTCTGCAGCTATAATAAAATAAGTATTGGATGAGAAATGGCTGAGAGAAAATGGCCTTTAAAAAATAAAAGTGTGTTGTGGAGGGGAAAGGAAAAAAAAAGTTGTCAAAGCCGTGCTCCCCAATAGCCTCTCATCTAAAAAACAAAAAAAAACAAAAAACTTCACAGCTAGTTACCTAGCATGGACCAGCTAAGCTAGCATCAGTCCACGTTGAGCACGATGGAATTTATGCTAAGCTAAGCTGTAGAGTAATGTAGAGTAATGTAATACACACTTTCAAGTCGTGAGGCGACCCGAGTGCCTGCCAGCAGGAGCAGAGACGGTGTGCGAGTGTCAATATTGTGCGAATGTGAACCAGCAGTGAGCGTATGAAGCTACAAAGCTGAGCAAATAGTAACGCTGTCTCTTTGAAAGACGTGCAAACGCTTCCCTTCCTTCAAGTTTTCTTTTCTGTTCAGGCCACAGAACCCCCACATGGGCCGAAGGTGTGTGTGTTTGTTTTGGGTGCGGGGGTATGTGTGTGGGGAGACAAAAAAAAAATGCGTATGGGATTGTGTGTGTGTGTGTGTGTGTGTGTGTGTGTGTGTGTAAGCAGAAGGTTTCTGACAGAGTACTTATGTTGAAATGCATAATGTTTACCTGATAAACTAACGTGCGTTTCCATTTGCACCATCTCAAGAACCAATAGAACAGCATTGACATAGGACACACACACACACACACACACACACACACACACACACACACATGTATATGGCACACAATAGTTTACACAGTAGTATTCAAGGACCTCTAGTTGCTGGAACTGTTTGTTCTGCGTGTGTGTGTGTGTGTGTGTGTGTGTGTGTGTGTGTGTGTGTGAGAGAGAGAGAGAGAGCACACTTTCATTTCACTGTTATATATTTTTATTAGTGCACTACAAGCAGTCCTGTTCACTAAACCCAATCACTAATTGGATTCTATTCCAACTCTACAGAAGTAAAACTCTATTATAACTCACTCCCTCATTCATTCACTTGCTCACAGACTCGGCATCATAATTCCTCAAATTCACAATTACTCATTCATTCACGAGCTCGCTCATTCAACCTGTCACTCCAGTTCACTCACTTGCCCAAAATTCACACCCAGAAACCCATTCACACATTTTATTCACGTACGCTTTCATACATCGAAAGAACAATGCACATCGTTTCACTTACTCATTCATTCATTCACCCACTCACTCCAAAATTCACTCCCATAAACTTTATTCAGTCTGATTCCCTCTTTAATGTCACTCAATAACACGTCATTCATTCACTCAGCACAGAATAACCCAAACTCATACATTCATTCACTCATTCATTCATTTACTCACTTGCATGCATTTCCCTTCACACATTATTCAATCATTTACTCAGTCTCATATTCACTCAGACTCACCATCTGTCTCATTCAGACTCCCAGGCTCGTTCACTCATTCACCCAACATGTGTTCAGTAAAATTCATTTCACTTCATACACTTTGTTTCACTCATTCACACACTTGTTTACTCATTTCCGCCTAATTTACTCACTAACTCACCCATTCACTTATATGCATTTGACCTCACACTCACCTAAACCCACTCACAACCTGCCACACAAATACGCACCTGATTGCACCATCTGTTCATCCATTCACTCACTCATTCAACCTCAAACACCGTCAATAATTCACTCTTTCACTCACTCCTCTGTAACTCACCATTCACTCACACGTTTACACACACAGAGTTTAGTTTAACCTCACAGGCTGTCATGCCAATTTAGGCATTCACTCTCCGTTCACTCTTAGTAACTTACTCATTCATTCATTCACTCACTTTAAATTCAACTCACAGGCTGACACATCAGTTCAGGCTTTCACTCACTCCACAATCACTCAGTAACTTACCCATTCATTCACTCATTCACTCACTCACTCCACAATCACTCAGTAACTTACCCATTCATTCACTCACTCACTCACTCCACAGCCACTCAGTAACTCACCCATTCATTCACTCATTCACTCACTCCACAGCCACTCAGTACATCACCCATTCATTCACTCATTCACTCACTCACTCACTCACTAATAAAAAATACACTCATTCACTCACTCCACGGTCACTCAGTAACTCACCCATTCATTCACTCACTCTACAATCACACTCACCCATTCATTCACTCACTCACTCATCCAACCTCAAACACCATCAGTAATTCACTCTTTCACTAATTCATTCACTCACTCCACAATCACTCAGTAGCTCACCCATTCATTAACGCACTCACTCATTCATTCAACCTCAAACACCATCAATAATTAACTCTTTCACTCACTCCACAGTCAATAATTCACCCATTCATTCACTCACTCACTCATTCAACCTCAAACACTGTCAATAATTCACTCATTCACTCACTCCACGGTCACTCAGTAACTCACCCATTGATTCACTCACTCACTCATTCAACTTCATACACTGTCAGCAATTTACTCTTTCACTCACCCCTCTATAACTCATCATTCACTCATCCATTTACACACACAGCTTAGTTTAACCTCACAGACTTTCATGCCAATTCACTCAGTTCAGTCACTCAGTAACTCACCCATTCATTCACTCACTTAGCTTAAATTCAGCCTCCAACACTGTCACTAATTCACTCTTTCATTCACTACTCTATGACTCGCCATTCCATTCACTCGTCCATTTACACTCTTTGTCAATTCAGGCATTCATTCACTCCACAACCACTCAGTAACTCACCCATTCATTCACTCACTGAGTTTCAATTCAACTCACATGCTGTCACATGAATTCAGTCATTCACTCACTCTTTCACTTACTCAACTTAAATTTAATTCACGGGCTGTCACATCTAATATCATTCACTCACTAAACCATCATCCATCCATCCATCTAGCCATCATCCATTCTTCCATCCATTCATTCACCTCAAGGTGTGTCCTCATTATATAGCCACAGAGTTCCTGCTCTGGTAGAAGTTTAAGCAGAAACAAGAAAGAAATATATCACACGATGGTGGAGAGATTACTGATTTGGGCGGCACAGTCCTGCAGTGGCCAACATCACAACCTCACAGCTCCAGTCTCCTCGGTTCAATCCCGGGCTCAGGTCACTGTCTGTGTAGATTTTTGCACGTTTTCCACACGTCAAAAAGTAAGCAGTCTCTGATGGTCAGTTGCCTTTTTTGAACTGCTCTCCCAATTAACAGGAAAACCATTGTTACAGCAGCGTCCTGCCTTCAGCTCATTCTCAATCATTTCTTCCTCTCATTTGTTTACTCGTTCCGCTTCTCTTATTGACTTGACCTGAATTCTTAGCTCCTTCACTTCACGTTCACTCACCATAAAATGGAGCTCCCTGCAGGACAATGATTAACCTGATTAAGTGCTCCCGTGTTTACTTTCGTCTCTTGACAAACTGTGCTTGTCTGACATTCGGGAAGCAAACAAACCTTGCGGCACGGATGTATGGACGTACGTTGGTGTGGGTGGCCTCAAGAAAGGGTGGGACACTGCGTCCATAAAGCATTTAAATGACAGCAAGCTGCCCTCGTGACCTATGTGAACTTTGAACCCCAAAGTTTTGACGACAAACAGCAGGTTAGCTATCAGAATCCAACCTAGCTCAAGGTGCAAACGAGAGGTGTAATAATCCCATGAGGAAAACTGCTTCAGCTAGAAATACCTTTGCATGTTCTCCAGCATGCTTTTTTCCTCCGCACCACTGGAAGGATGGGATTCCATCATAGTTAGTCCCTACATAGATAGTAATATCTTCCTTGTGCAGACATTTAGCTGGTGCACGTGCTTTGTATTATGTTTAGCTTTTATTAAACATATTCTGTTTACTGAGGTTAAGATTTAGGTATTAATTAGCTGCTTTAGTAATTATGTCAGTGGAAAGTGTGTGTGTGTGTGTGTGTGTGTGTGTGTGTGTGTGTAGGGGGGGGGGTTCTAGAGGAAGGCGGGGATGAAGGGGACATCGACCCTGACCCCTAAAAGTGATGACGAGTCCTTAGTGCTCGCGCTCCTTTCCCAGGCTGCCCCTCGAGAATGAATCACGCGCAGATCAAACTCAGACACTTCCAGAGGAAAAAAACTATTAAGAGTCATAAAATTAAATCCAAACTCTTTTTTTTTTTTCATTTTCTTCTTCACATTTTCGCGTTAACACTTCCCCCAGACATTCCATCACCATTCATTGAGCTGCTGTAAGGACAACCCCCTCTTTCCCCCCCTCTCTCTCTCTCCCTCTCTCTCTCCCCCCTTTTCGCCTCAACGCTCTTGCGGACTTGCCCGAACGTGATTCGTCGAACGCGCCTTGATTGACGCCGCTTTCAGCCAATCAGCTCTCGAGAAGCCTCTCCGTTTCCAGCCCACACGCGGGCGCGTTGCCAACTCACAGAAAGTGCCACGACTCCAGACTCAGCGGCTGTTCCGAGTCAGTGAAAAAACGTCGGACGTCGGGTAAGCTTCATGTCCCCCCTTTTTTTCATTTAAATCCTGCTTTTATTACGTAAAAAAGTAGCCTGTTTAAAGTTATGAGCGGTGAAAAGTCAAGCTTAACTCGTGTTTTGTTGGAAATGTATCGACACTCTGTACCGCTCTTGTGGGAATCTGTCTCCTGACTCTTTTTCCTTCTTCTTCTTCTTCTCTCGCTAACTTTACCTCAACTTTCTCTACTTCTTCTCAGGTTTACTGAATTAAATAACTCGTGTATGTGAAAGTTTGTCACTTTTTGGTACTTTCTGGACTGTTGTAATGTTTTTACTCTGTACTCTGAAAGCGTGGAAAAACAGCAAAGTTGCTCCAAATGCTTAGTTTTCTTCTTCTTTAAGTTACTTTTGTTGTTTTGTTTGTTTTGTTTGTTTGTTTGTTTGTTTGGGGGTATTGAATTGTAGTTAAAATGCTTATCCCAGGCCTTTAGGTTTCCACGGGTTGTTTTCAGAAGTTCCTCACATCCATTTGTACACGTTTCACTATCTAGAAATGGAAACTGTGCCCCCTTTCATCAGCAGGTAATTAGGCTGCAGATCTGGAAAGGAGTCAAAAGGCAAAGGATGTTAGTTGATACACAACTAACAGTTATGTTTGTTTATTTATTTTTATTTTATTTCCTTTTAAAGTGCACCTATAATGGTTTTGAAGCGTGCTTAATTTTGTTTTAAAGGTCTCAGACGATAGATTTAGATGCATCCGAGGTCAAAAAACACTTTAACATGCTCATCATTTTAAATTGCAGCATTACCTTTTTTTTTTTTTTTCGCCTCAGTTTCACAAAGGACTTGTTAAATGATTAGTTCTATAGGATTCATTCTAAACTCCTCCTTTCAGAGAGCATACTCTGCTCTGATTGGTCAGATGCCCCAGTCTGTTGTGTTCGGTCTAATGCTGTCAGCGAGCAGCGGATGAAGACCAGAGGCGGGGCTTTTATGTTACAAACCTACGTGGATTAGTACAGGAAGTGAGACTCGGTTCAGCTGTTCAGAAACGTTTCCTTCTTTTGCGAGTCCGTAACTCTGTTGTCGTGATTTAAAAAAAAAAAAAAACTTTGCAGACTTTTTACATTCACGAACAGCTACGTATATAACACATGGTATGAAAGGTAATATTTTAAAAACCATAATAGGTGCACTTTAATATATATATTTTTTGATTATTGTTGTTTTTGTTATGCAGTCTTTCACAGGTAAGGTTTTTTTAAAATAGCAATATTTCACCAATCTCTAACACAACACATGATGATGATGATCCATCCATCTGTACGTCTATCCATCCATCCCTCATTGCCAGCACAGTAGTGACCTTTCCACTTCAGTAACCAGGAATGACACACTTACAGTACATCTTTTTCTCAGCATGCTCTCATCATCATCATCATCATCATCGCTATTATAGATTCTGTCTAGTTCTCGCTAAGTGACCGGGCGTTCGAAGTGAAATAAGAGTCAATACCTAAAAAAAAAAAAAAAAACCTAATTTGATTTAAAGAAAGTCCAGGAAGCTCAAGAAGCTCTTGATAAGTGAAGTCCTGTTATATAGTCCTTGTAATTTCTCTTACTGTAGAAGAGGCCGGGGGGGTAGTTGAGAAGCGATGTTGTGCTACACAGTGGTTTAACTGCCAGAGCTCAAGCAGTAGGATGTTTGGGATTGGAGATTAGAGAGCTTTAGTGTCGTTCTATACTGTCCGTAAACAAGAAATATTGTTGTCCGTGGCCTTGGTGAAAACGTTGAAACGCTGGAGAGATGCATACACGTTTAGGTAGAACAGTATACGCCACACGTCGTGAAAAGAGAGGCACAATCGACGTTGCGTGGCAGGCGTGTCGTCGGACGAGTCGATGATGATCGATTTAAAATGGCCGTTATTGATTCCTTGTTTAGAACCGGGGCGGGGCGGTGCGCCACAACCCGACTTGGTGTTTTATTCCTCGTGTACCACCACAATGTGGCATTTACATAAAAAAAAAAACCACACAAAAACATTTACAGAACACCGCATCATTACCTCTTATCCGTTTCACGTTGCGGGACGACTGCGGGACAAGTTCACTCCAGTTCTCACTTACGTTATAGCAGCTATAAACAGTTCCTTCACCAGCCTCACTCCTACTCACTCTCACTGTCTCTGTCTCACACTCACTCTCTGTCTCTCTCTCACTCTTTCTCTCTCTCTCTCTCTCTCTCTCCTCTGTCCTGACAGTGTAAGGATTTTCAGTAGCTCCTGTTCTAATGGCTCACGTTGCCATTTCTGAATAACTTCTTATTGTCATTTAATATGAACGCTGATCAGACCAGAGGGATTGTGTTATTTATCTATTCATTTATTTATTTTCCCCCGTTTCTTTCCGTTTGTTGTATAAAACTGAAATAAAACACTTATCAATGCACCGTCTGTAACACCGCTCCGACCTGCACTGAGGCAGTAAGTAAACGAATACGGGTCTTGAGACAGTGAAGTACGACTGGCTGAGATCTCTCCTCACTCCTAAGAGGACATCGATACCGTCTCGCGTTTTCTTTTTTTTTTTTTTCCTTTTTGGCAGCTCCGAATGAAATCACGTCAACAGTTTGATGCGGTCGGTGCTGCGTTTCAACAGGTCGGTACTAATCTGACGTTCTGGCTTTCTGCCTACGGGCGAATGAAATTGCGCGTGCTTCTGTGAGTCGGACAGGAACGTGGCCCGAGCGGCAGGTGCACGGATGAAAAGGCAAGTTTCACGCCCTTGACTTGTGGAGAATGAAATCCTTTGGGTGTCCCTTCTTAGTTTCCTGATAAGGTAAGTTTGTCACGCCTCTGCGTTTCGGCTGATTAGATGGCCAAACTGTTTATCGAGAGTTCAGTTCATGCTCTTGCGGTGTAGTGATTCCTAAAGCTCGAACACTGCGTTTGCTCGATAAAGGATCAGTGTTCAAAACGTTAAAGATGCACACACACGCTGTTGGACGTCCCGTGTTTTTACTCGCCACTTCAGGGGCGCTATTATATTTGTATTTCTGTCCTGAGTGATAAGACTGTAGCTTTTGATTTCAGATTTCATGCTTGATTGGTGGCCCAATGTGTGCCCAGAGAACATTCCCCACACCGTTACACCACCACCGTTGAGGGTCGGGGCCGTTGAGGCCAAATCGTGACCCTTCCATCAGCAGAACTCGAACTTCATCAGACCAGGCGACTTCCTGTGCTCACCGCAGCCTCAGATTCTATCTACTGTATATTGGGTGAACCTCGCAGTGCAGCCAGTTGGACATAACTCGACTATTTTAGGGGGCTGAAATGAGACAGTTGTCATCGACTTCTGCCTCGCCAGACGCTGTTTAGATTGTGCAGGGAGACATGAGCCAATGTTCTCCACACTGTGCCAGCAACTAATCCGTGCACTTACCGTCTCTGAAAATAGGAGAGCGTACACAAATCGCCTCGGATTGAACCGCTTTTCCTCGCGAACCCGTCGGACTCGAAGAAACAAGGTTTCGTTCCAGAATTGAAGATCTTTCCAGTTGAGATTTGCCACGCATTCCAGTAAACCTGAAGCCCGAAACAGACGAATAAGAGTAATTTGCCTTTGATGCGTCTGCTATTGGAACGCAGCCATGCACCAGTGTGTCCAGGTTAACCTAATCCCAAAACAACCTTTTTAAAGCCGTTTTTATTGACTTAAGTTCCGTAACCACCCTGTCAGAAGCGTTCAACAAAACAGCCTGTTGAAAGCGTTTTGAGGCCAAATCCTAACATGGCAGAAATGAATGGGTGATAAAGAAAGCAAGTTGTAATCACACACTCGGGCCTTTAGGCTGTATTCCTAGTCGAGGAAAGATAAACTTTTCAAAATCAACCCCCAGTCCTCCTAATTTGGCGTTCATCAATGAATGGCAGCAGATTTTGTTGGAGCTAGATTCGTGTGTGTGAGATAATGATGGTGATCATGCTAATGCTCTTGGATTAAAGCCTATTGAAGGTCTGAAATACTATCTCTGTTGTTAGATCTTTGCTTTTCTTTCAGGGAGTTCTCACTCAAGTGTCCACTCAGCATTTTGAAGACATTTCTGTGTGTGTGTGTGTGTGTGTGTGTGTGTGTGTGTGAGAGAGAGAGAGAGAGGGAGAGAGAGAGAGAGAATATGTTTACGCAGTCCCTGTGGGTTCCCACTCATGCCTGAAGATATTCATAGGAATTCCAGCTTGTGCAAGCTCAACATCTTCATCGAACCGTTAATAAAGGGGTGTGTGTGTGGGGGGGCAGTATTGTGTTATAGCTACTGCTACTCCACACTATTTGCACGGACGCCGGAGAGCCGTTTGGTGTGGAGTAAATAGTGGAGCGGCACGCTCTTTGGACAGTGTTGCGTAACCTTTTCTCCAGCGGTCGAGACTTGGGAAGTTGCCGTGTTTTGATGAAAAGGCCTTTGAGACTGATAGGGCGTAAAGCAATGAGGCTAGACTGTCTAGATCTCCAGAACTCTTTACCTGAGTAGATAGCGGCGTAGGTTTCCTGACCTTATAAGGACACGGTAAGTAAACGTTTTTAAGATGTTCATACGGCTGTGATAAATACAGGTGGGCAGAATGAAGTTCTCGCTCGCACTACACCTGGAAAAAGCAAAAGAGTTTCCACTTAGACGCTGTTTTTATTTATTTATTTATTTATTTATTTATTTATTTATTAGTACATGGTGTGAATAGTGGGTCGTGACTGAACAAACAAAAATGCATAATAGACAGCACAACATTTTAAACAAGATGGCACGAAGGCTTCGTCCTGTCCATTTAAAAACATATAAATAATTTATTTTAAATGTCCAGACAAACAATGTTATGGAAAATACCTCCGTCCACACGAAAACATAAAAAGGATTTGTCTGTCATAAAGGTATTTGCTGTTTTATGTAGTCTTCCTTCATCACTTTGTTAGTAAAGCGTATACGCAAGTGTTTTTTTTTTTTTTTTTTTTTTTTTTTTTTTTCTCAAAAAGCCATCTCTAATGTTAATCGCCTCTAAAACTCAGACAGACTTCATAGACAGTGTTCCTCTATGTTTCAGAAACGGGATCTTCGGTGGAACAGGACTGAGCAAAGATGGATGTGTACGACCCTCAGACCCTCGGCATCATGGTGTTTGGCGGCTTCATGGTGGTTTCTGCTATCGGAATCGCCCTGGTCTCCACTCTTTCCATGAAGGAGACCTCTTATGAGGAAGCCCTAGCTAAGCAGCGCCGTGAACTGGCCATGGCTCAGCCCCAACGTGTGGACAAGAAGAAGAAGGCAGCGGAGAAGAAAAGCAAAGCCAAAAAGAAGGAGGAGAAGCCGAACGGGAAGCTTCCCGAACAGGAGGCACAGAACGACTCGGGCCACGAACCGTCTTCAGAAACTAGCGAACCAGAACCTGAATCTGAGCCTGAGGTCGCTGCTGCACCTGCGACTGTACCCGTACCTGTCGCACCAGTTGCTCCAGTGATCCCAGAGCCCAAAGCTGAGGTTGAGGTGGCAGTGACGAAGCCTGCTGTAGCAGCAGCCCCACCTGCACTTTCCCCAAAGGACAAGAAGAAGAGGAAGGTTGCGAAGGTGGAGCCAGCCCCTGCTAAACCTGTCGAAATTGCCTCAGAGACCGTCACCAAAGCGCCGGCCCCTAAGAATGCCAAGGACTCCGCCCCTAAGGACTCAGCTGCCAAGAGTGCAAAGGAACCTGTTGCTAAGGGTGCCAAAGAACATGGTGCTAAGGAAGCAACTCCTAAGGGGACCAAGGAACCGGTTGCTAAAGAAGCGGCTCCTAAGGGGACCAAGGAACCGGTTGCTAAAGAAGCGGCTCCTAAGGGGACCAAGGAACCTGCTGCTAAAGAAGCGCCTCCCAAGGGGACCAAGGAACCTGCTGCTAAAGAAGCGGCTCCTAAGGGGACCAAGGAACCTGTTGCTAAAGAAGCGGCTCCTAAGGGGGCCAAGGAACCTGTTGCTAAGCAAGCGGCTCCTAAGGGGACCAAGGAACCTGCTGCTAAGCAAGCGGCTCCTAAGGGGACCAAGGAACCTGTTGCTAAAGATGCGGCTCCTAAGGTCACCAAGGAACCTGTTGCTAAGGAAGCAGCTCCTAAGGTCACCAAGGAACCTGTTGCTAAAGAAGCAGCTCCTAAGGGAACCAAAGAACATGTTGCTAAAGAAGCCGCTCCTAAGGGGACCAAAGAACCAGCTGCAAAGGTGGCAAAGGAAGCCATCACTAAAGAACAAGCCACAAAAGTTGCTAAGGAACCAAGTTCCAAGGGTACCCAGGAACCTGTCACCAAACAGCAAGCTGGAAAAGTTTCTAAAGAACCTGCTGCTAAGGAATCGGCCACTAAAGCCGCCAAGGAGCCTGTTCCTAAAGAATCAGCTGCTAAGGCAGTCAAGGAACCTGTGGGTAAGGAATCGGCTCCAAAGACTTCCAAAGAATCAGGAGCCAAGTCTGCAAAAGAATCTAATGTTAAAATGGCTAAGGAACCGGCTCCCAAGGGCGCCAAGCAGCCAGCTGTTGCTGTTGTGGCCGAGGTTGCCCCGGTGACGATTATTCCAGCAAAAGCTGAGCCGCCCAAACCTGAAGCCTCTTCCAAGAAGAAGTCAAAAAAGAAGGCGGAGCCAGGTAGGTGCTGCAGATTAGCACTCGGAGCATACACGAATGAGATTAACAATGGATGAAGACCTGTAGGTACCGGTTTTGTTTGCGTAACACACCTATACTTTTGTTGTTCAGTTGCAGCCTCAGCGATCGAGGTATGCTTTTTAAATTAGTCCTCCAGCGGCCACACACTCTTTATTTATTTAAGAAAAAAATTCCCAGGAACGTGGGCTGAATGCCAGAAGAATAAATGATTTTGCTTTTACTTGGAAAGGAACAACCATGTTCTCTCCATGTCTGTTCCGTTTACCTGCAGCAGCTGCTGTGGATGTTACAGATGTGCCCCTGCTGTTGCCGTTTAATACTCTGGTCTCCACCCTGAGCAGCTCCAGTTTCAGCGACTCGGAGACGCAGAAGCTTTTGGAGATCGTCAGCGACAAGGCGGGAACTGACACATGGCAGCTGGTACAACCCCATTTCCTCTTCCGCACCCGTGTGTGTGTGTGTGTGTGTGTGTGTGTGTGTGTGTTTCCTCATTCCTCAGTCAGTACCCCCTTACCCCCTGTTCCCCACACTATCTACGTTTAGCTGGGATTTCACCTAAGATACATGTAGGCTGAGATTCTCCAAATTATATGCAGATTTAGGTAGTACGCTACAAAGCAACAAATCCAAACTATTGGCTTGAACGATTCCTCAGACCAATCCTGTGAAATAAATACTGGACAGGTCACGCCCACAAGTGGGAATAGTGGGTAGTAGTTTACCTACAGTTCAGTTTCCTTTTGTCCCCTTCTACTTGTTTATCTTTGTTGCTCTCTCTCTGCGTCTCCAGGCATCTCAGAAAGGTGACCCCTTGGCAGCTCTGAAGAAGCAGCTGGAGGAGAAAGACAAGCTCCTGTCTGCTGAGCAGGAGAACGCCGCTGCGTCCAAGACGCGCATACGCGAGCTCACTAAGGTTTCAGTTCTTCCCTGTCTAAATCCCGATCGGTAATCTGCATTAAAAGCATATGTATGTCGAGTGAAAATCTTCTTCGGTGGGATGGGAGCAGGGATGCGAGTACTCGTACGTGCCAATACGGAGCATTTTAATTTGGTAGGACGAGCACCTAGTACGTAGTTGAGATTGTAAATCATGACGCACGTAACACGATAACTGACTCGGTGTAAACTCAGCCTCGAGTCATGAATCAGGGCTTTAAATAAACTTTTAAAAAAAACATTTTGTGACAGTCCTAAAAGCATTTGTAATCACCCAGAAGCAATAACTCTGCTTTGTTACGAGACGCTGTGAAGGAATCAGTCACACCCTGAGAGCACAACCCTTCAGGCTCTTGTCAATCATATGCGCATAATATAATAGAAGGTACACTGGCAGGAATGTAAATATAATAATAGCACACTGACGCACAATTCTCATTCTCTCTACGCTTAACTGCATTGTTAGAGATGTTGACCTCTGTGTGTGTTCAGTTTTTCAGATGGAAATGGTCTACTTTTGCTGCAGCTGATGCTTGCTATATACAGTGTATATATATGTACGAATGATTAAGTACCGTTTCACGTTTGCGCTGGGATTCGATCGGTTTGTCCGTCCTGTGCCCCGCAGGAGTTAAACAGCGAGAAGAGCAAGATGGCTTCGGTGGAAACTCGGCTGAGCTCGGAGCTGAGCGCTCGCGAGCAGGAGATCGGCGCGCTGCACGCCCGCATGAAGGCTTCCTATGACGAACACACGCAGCAGACCCAGAAGCTCAACGGCAAGGTCAGGGTTTGTCCTATACAGCTTCCGTGGTTCTTTTAACGCGCGTAAGCCGTGAATCCGAATCCGAAGCGGCGCGGCGTTTATCCTCGCCGTTTCGTTAACGACAGCGTTGCGTGCCTGTTCTAGATCCAGAGCCTGCAGGATCAGCTGGAGAACGGTCCTGCCGCCCAGCTGGCCCGCCTGCAGCAAGAAAACACCATCCTGAGAGATGCTCTGAACCAAGCCTCCAGCCTCGCAGAGAGCATGTACATATACACTCACACACACACGCACACACTCACTGTCTTGATGTATATGAAATGCACACTTAGCTCACTAATTTAATTTCACTAATTAAGAGGCATATTCGGATAATTGTTTACGGAAGCGTATGAAGTCTTGGTGAATAATTGCAGCAGGATAAAGAATGAAAAACGGTAGACTTTGGGCAACTTGCCAGCTTTAGAAGTCTAGTGGTTTCTACGTTCTGGTCAGTTTAAACTGCACTCGATCTTTGAGCTCTACTCAACGTGAACTTCTCTTTAGAGTGTATAATAAGTGCTGTGTCTTGTAACTGTCCTCATTCTCTTAAAAACACACAGGCAAAACGCTGAGCTGGTAAAGTTGCGCCAGGATGTCGTGCGTCTGGGCCGCGAGCTGAGCGAGCGCACAGACGCCCAACACGCCGAGGATGAGCGTCGGAAAGCGCTGGAATCCAAAATGGCCGCCACCGAGGAGCAGCTGGCGCAGGTCAAGGTACGTGAACGACCTCTGCCCTTTCAAGGAAGCTTGTCTTCTGTAATCTCCTTCTGATTGTTAGTATTAGGGGGGTGGGGGGAGCGTTTACTCCAAGACCCCTGATTTGGGAACCTGTACTTGCCTAAGCTGCCTAATGGACGGGCTCCGCTGCGACCCGAATAAAAACGGGAACGTTTGCGTGCGTTCGCAGGCGGGGCGCGCGGAGGCCGAGCAGGCTCTGCAGCAGACGTTGGAGAAGGTCAAGGCCGAGTTGCGTCAAGCACAGGACGACGGCGCTACCCTGCAGGCCCAGCTGCAGCAAGCGCAACAGGAAGGCAGCCTGCTCAGCGGTCAGTGAATCTCCACTCTCTATTCGAGACATTTTTACCAATGCATAATTTGTAATTCGTGAATTATGTTGCGTGCGTGTTCAGAGCTGCAGGAGCGTGTGCGTGGTACAGAGGCGGAGCTCAAGGACAGGTGTGCAGAGCTGGAGGCTGTGAAAGCTCAGCTCGTTCAGGTAGAGCAGGACGCACAGGAACAAGTCCTTGTGGAAGTACAGGCCCCACTGCAGTCTGCTGCACCGCAGGTATTTAACTCGGAGGGATTCATTAAAGCCATAGATTTGCCGTAAGAAAAAGAAAAAGGTTACATAAACATGTTTGTGTGCAGGCGGAGAATTCTGAGGAACTGCAGCAGCTGAAGAACAGGTAAGTTTTAGTAGTATTGTACTGGTTCTCACCTCTCTCTCCCCCCTCGCCCTTCCGGTTCTGTTAATGAAACATTTTTATTATTATATATTTTTAAATATTCTCTCTTTCTTTCTCAGTATAAAGGAGAAGGAGGATTTGGTCACGTCTCTAAAAGAACAACTTGAGAAGATGAAAACAAGTGCAGAGGAGGTATTGGACTAGTCCAAGATACGCAATTTCAACGTCTTTGACGCTCACTTGGATTTACCAGAAAATACGTGTCACTGAGTGTTATGTTCTTATTAAGACGTCGTTGTTTTGTTTCTCTCGTTACTGCTGGGTCTGGGATTGGGATCTACTACGTGTATCATACGTGTGTGTTTGTTTCAGAAGGAGAGCTCGGTGCAGCAGCTACAGGACAGTCTCACACAGCGAGAGAGCAATGTCTCGGCGCTGGAGGAGGAGCTGAAGCAGCTGAGAGAACAGACGGAGCAGCAGAAATCTACGGTAAGCTTTCCATCCTTGTTAGACACGCGCTTGTTATTATTTATTTATTTTTTTAATGATTTGAACTACAAGTAATTTTTTTTAATGAGTTCATTATTAACCCGAATTCAGACCGAGAGCTTGGTGCTGCAGCTGCAGGACAGCCTCGCGGCACGAGAGAATAAAGTCTTGGCTCTGGAGGAGGAGCTGAAGCAGCTGAGAGAGGAGATGAAGCAGCAGAAGGAGGCGGTAAGAACGCTCGCTCCGTAACGTTTACGCTTGAGATCTCAAAAGCGCTCGAAAGTCTCCTCCGGCTCACGCTGTCCTTGTCTTCGTTCGCAGGCCGAGATCGCAGAGGCCGAGCAGCCGTTTGAGAAGTAAGACTCTATGACGCGCATCCTGTTTGCGCAACCGCAGTAAAGAGAATTTTCATTTTATTTTATTTTAATTGGAGGGGGAATTTTAAAAAAAAATCATGTTTTTCAGCTTGGAGAAAGACGCTCGCCTGATTACTCTGGAGGAGGAGCTCCAGCAGCTGAGAGGGCAGGTGGAGCAGACGAAGGCCGAGAGCAAGGTTAGCGTATGTGTGAGAGAGACCGTAAGAATCGAAGTTATCACATTATGCAAGGAAAAAAAAAAACCCATTCCTTTACGCAATCATAGTGCATTTGGATTTGTGCGTTTTTTTTTTCTTCTTTCTCTTCTTCTTTTATTAACGTAATATTTGTGCGAACGTGTAGGAGCTTCAGGAGAAGAACGAACGGCAGCTCAACGTTTTCCGGTCGGAGACCAAGAACGCTCTCCAAACACTCTTTCCTCACATCGCCGTCGAAACCGAACAGGTAAAGGGACTGTCCCGTCCCAAAGCCCTGTCGTCATCATGGCAACAGTGTAATCAGAAAAGGGTGGGGACGTCGGGAATTCTTAAGCACAAGATTAAAAGTTGAGGTACTAAATATCGTGTGTGTGTGTGTAGAGTAACTGGTTGGCGGCGTTCACACTCGAAGCACAGGAGACGCTCAGACACAGCCTACAGGAAGCGTCTGAAGAAAAAGACGCAGCACTGACAGTAAATAAACACACACACACACACACAGCTCCTCCTGTACAATAGTACAGTTCCTGGCCTTGTTCACATTGTGTGTGTGTGTGTGTGTGTCTTGTCATACAGGACGCTCTACAGAAGTTAAAGGAAGCAGAGGAGAGTCAGAGAGCACTACATGTGCAATGTGAGCAGTACAGAGCCACCCTCAGTGAAACGGTACGACACACACACACACACGCACACTTGCCTAATCATTTCCTGTCTGTGTAATGCCTAGTTACTCACCGGCTCTGGTAATGACACAGTGTATCCATTTTGTGTGTGTGTGTGTGTGTGTGTGTGTGTGTGTGTGTGTAGGAGGGCATACTGCAGGATCTTCAGAACAGCGTGCAGGATGGAGAGGCCACATGGAAGTCCAGGATCTCTGCGGTCGAGGAAGAGCGGCAGGCGGTAAACACACACATGCACCACGCACACAAACATTTTGGGGAGGCGGGGGTATTTGTTTGAGGTCAAGACCATTCTTGTTGTTTAAATTCGTGTGTGTTTTTCCCAGGCCCTGGTTCAATTGAAGGAGCTGGAGGAGACCGTGGAGACACTGAGGTCCGAGAACCAAAGCACAGAACAGGTGGAGCTCAGTCATTTCCAAACACACATGTTTGTTGGTTTAGAGGTGAGGTAAAGAATCCAAGCAAAGAGACAAGAAACGAGTCAGCCTCCTTCTGTGTTTTTTTTTTTCTTCTTCGTAGCTAAAAGGGCAGGTGATGCTGCTCGAAGCACAGCTGGAGAAACAGCTGGAGTCAGTCAGCTTCAGCCAGAGCTGTGCTGAGGAGGTGGTGAAGGTGATGCTCGACCCTCGCACTCACTCCACCCCGAAGTGTCGCAGATTAAAGAATCACCGTTTAGGATTTGTTGGTGTTTAACGGGTATGATTTTTTTTATTTGTTTTTTTTTGCTCTCTTCCAGCTAAAGACATTGTTAACAGCCACTCGGAGTCAGCTAGAGGCGGCCCAATCAGACGCTCAGAAACAGCGCACCGAGCTCTCAGCGGTAAGGCTCGCACATACATTTATTATTATTATTATTATTATTATTATTATTATTATTTATTTATTTGTATTATTTTTTTTACTACTTAATTTATTTTTTACATGAAACTATCGACCTGCTGTAAGAAAAAACTGACACACTCATCTCGCTATAGCAACAAGCTCCCAAATACATGAGAAGAGAGCTGTGTGGGTGGGTGTGGTCAGGGACGGAGGGTGGGGCTTTGTGTTTGAGTGATTTGCTGTGCATTACAGGTCAGACAGCAACTGCAGGCAGTGACCGAGCACGCGCAGAGCAACGAGGACACGCAGCCCAGCCAGGTCAGGCTGGGGGAACGTACTGTTGCAGCTCAGCTCTCTGTGTGTGTGTGTGTGTGTGTGTGTGTGTGTGTGTGTGTGTGTGTGTGTGTTGTGACGGAGAGAACGTAGACCGTGGCTTTTGCTAACTCCTAGTTACCTTTTTTAACCGCGAGTCTGTTTCCGTGGCGTATCTTCCAGAGGTCGACCGATTTAGCGGATTTTACCCTCCGATAACCGATTAATCAACCGATTCGTTTTTAAAAATCGATACTGAATGAAAAACACAACGCTCAAAGTCAAACATTGCAGAACTTTATTACAAAAATCAACATGACTGACTGTAGCATGAAAATGTACTGTACTTATTTATTTAATGAAATGAGTACATACATTCAAACTGAACCGAAAAGTAACACTCCAAGTAACAAGTGAAAATAGAGACATCCAAAATGTTTAAAAAAAAAAGTTTTAAAAGCAATTTTTATTTCGCCTCTAGAGGCCGCTGTCGATACACAGAACGACAGATGGAGTGGATTTTGGCCAATAACCGATAGCAAAACCGATCGATCGGTCGACCTCTAGTATCGTCTGTCTTTGGTCAGGGTTGTGCTAAACGGGGCTTACGCTGGAAGAGAGTACGCATGTGCCGATTATCAGCTACACCGTCACCTTCAGCACGCGATATCCTTACGAACAGTCGATCCACAAACTCTTCTATACCATAGCTTTTACATTTTGGTCAGAAGGAGTTTTAAAACTAAATTCTATAACAGCTCAGATTGGAGTTCCAGCTGCAAGGCACATCACATCGGCACATGTCTAACCCGAGTGCATGCTGCATTGGATTTTGAAAGCTGCTGCACGGTGTGTTCGCTAACCTCTTCGCCGAGATTCCTGCGACTGCTGCATTGCTCCTTCCCCCTTTGACCGTTACGTAAAGTTCTTTTCCTCTGACCTTTGACCTCTCGCGGCAGGCTCGGGCACAGCTGGAGCAGGCAGAAGTCCGACTGCAGACAGAGGCCAGCGTGCGCCAGCAGGCGGAGCACAGCTACGGCCAGGTAACAGTCGATTATCATATAATCAGAAAATGGTACTTGTATATTGTATTACAGACACAGTATTTCTACTAAAGTGTGTGTGTGTATACGTGTGTTTATCTTGTAGGCGCAAAAGTGTGTGAGCGACCTGGAGGCTCAGGTGGAGGAGCTGAAGATTGCAGGAGAAGGAGCCACCACTGAGCTCAAGGTTTTTCCCTCACACATTTTAAGCACCACATCATCATCATCATCATCATCTTCCCCCAGCAGCAGACTGACCCTGCATGCGTGTGTGTGTGTTTGTTTAAATAGGAGAGGCTGGAGAAGGAGGTGAAGCTGACGCAGGAGCTCGCAGAGACCTCGGCGACACTCGAGCAGAAACTGAGCGCCGCTCAGGAGGACCTGACCAAAGAGAAAGAGGTGGTGAAAAGCCTGCAGGAGCAGCTACAGGAGAAAGTGCAGCAGCAGGTGCTGTTCTCTTCCCAGTGACCTCTGAGTCTGTTTAGGCTGCCAGTTCATTTTGGTAACTAATCAGCTGTCAATCACACACGTCTGATTTCACATCTCGATTCGCCTTTGCTCTGCTGGTGCTACGGCTACTTTTATTTATTTATTTATTTATTTATTTATTTATTTATTTTCAAATTAATTTTCAACAATTTAGTGTCTTCAGCTAAACTGAGCTCAGGAATGGAGTGAGTGCATTTCATATCCAGGATGTTAGCTTTTCCATTCGCAGTCGGTTCATTTGTCATCATTTCCACGGACCTCCTTTAACACATATTTATTTATGATTAGGCTCGTTATCCACGCGTGTACACAATGATCACTGATGATTAGAGCCACTGAGCTTTTTTTTTTTTTTCTCAATTCCTGAACGTCCTACCGACGGCTGGTCCGAGTCGAGGTTTTTGACACCGTTTATGCTAAATACAGTCAAAGATGTATCTTTTAGTGTTGGACTTTGAGTTTCCTCTTTTTTTAATTTCGTGCAAAAAAAGAACGAACGTCGTACTTCGAGTACAAATCCGACGAAATCCTCTGAATCGGTTTCACCTTCAAAACTCGGGCCACGCCTCCTACCGACGTGCGTCCGAGACGCCGCCTCGCTCCGAAGCCAAGCGTGCGATAATCCTTGATGGATGTCGTACGGCTTGAGGGATCAGACTGACGAACGACCAAACAAAAAAAAAAGGTGCAGCCCCTGTTCGCAAGTTGTGATAGAACAGGATCATCATACTCAACGTCACACACACACACGCACACACACGATTTTCCAGTTTGTCCCACTTCGTGAAGTTGATCAGCCTGTCCTCAGCTTCAGCTGCTCCACTCTGTGTACACCTCCAGAAACCCCACCCAAGTTGCACCACCCGAGTCTTTTGACTTTTAACCCTTAACCCAGTCACACTGCCATCCCTTATTTTTATTTTTTTTTTAACATCGAGTTCAAACAGATTAACACACTGTACTTTTTTTTTTGTTTTTTTTTTTCTCTCGCCCACAGGCGTCTAGACCACCATTGTTGTGTAAGGATGTTCACATGTAATATAACGTACATAAGGTGTAAAAAGGAATAATTTCATGTTTCCGTGTGTCTCCAGGAAGGAGAAGAGCTGAAGGAAGGAACCTCCGTGTGACGTCTCGGCAGGAAGGAGGAGAAGCCGAACCACCCAAAAAAACAAAACCCACAAAAAGCCTTAATTTTTTTTTCTTTGTTCTTGTCTCTGTAATCGTTTGTATACTGTATTAAGAGGAGCGCAAAGGGAGGATGGGAGTGACACCGGGGTCCAAACACAAGTTTAATGACTGATTTATATTTTTAGTAGAATTCTTCTTTACATGTGGTCTATTATTATTATTTTTTTTTTTTTATTAGAGTTTTTTTTTTTTTTTTCGACAACGTCCAAGACTCTTCACATTCCTCCGACTGTCAGTGTTACGAAGAAAGGGCAAAGTGCATGTGCGTCAGACGCACGCTCCTGTGCAATCACTTACAAAAGACTGTCCTTCACGTGGAAGTGAAGAGAAGGAACATTTCACGTTACAGCGATGCAATACAGCCCCTTACACTACTTGTAGTCGGCTGCTGACCAAATGTGATTTAAAATTAAATAAACATTTAAGAGATTATTTGGTTATAATGCTTTTTTTTCCCTCCTGTGTGTTTATCGAGATGAGACTTTCTTTTTTCTCGTTTGCCCAAGTCGGCTTATTCCATAAAGGTTTTCAGATCTACAAACACTTCTATTTCTGAGAGAGATGGGGGGTGGTAGGTAATGTTGCTTTGACTATAAGCGCACCTTTCCCCAAGCTCTGTTGAATTCTTGATTCTGATTGGTCAGAAGGTGCTGATTTAATTTTCTACAACAGCAGCTCTGACTGTAGGTCAGACTCTAGACCACATCACAGGTTTATATTAATGCGCTTGATCTAATCACTGCAGTTAATCTGGCGAAGTTTACTGTAAGGAAATGTTTATGTAACAACCAAGGATGGAGTCTCCAGTGTCTAAAAAAGGCGTAAAAAAAAAAGAAAAGGTTTCTTTTTATATGTAAGGATTTTTTATTCCTCCCCTCCTTACCTTCCACTTGTTTATCATGGACTGTGCAGTTCCCATTAAAATGTGGGATGTTGTTTACACGCTCCTGATTTTACTTCGATAAATCTCCAAATTGTATTTATAAACAAAATGATATATTGCTCAGGTCTCCAAGTTTGTTTATTATATCCGTATTGAGGGGTACAGGTTATTTAGTTCCACATACCGAACACTCTTATGGAGGCCTTAGAGTGCATATGCTTGAATTTTATTTAATTTTTTCTTCCTCTATTAAATCTAATTTTATTTTATGTTGCTTTTATGTTATATTTGCTGTGATTGTCAGTCATGTATATTTCCTAGCCACGCTAATTAATTAAACTTTTGATGATTTACTGCTTTTTGAGTAAATTGTGTATAATATTTATATATTTAATTAGCATGTTAAGAAAGTTAACAATAGTAATGCGTTATATTAATAATTGTAAGTATATATATATATATATATATATATATATATATATATATATATATATATATATATATATATATATATATATATATATATATATATTTACATTTTTGTTATGTCATTTGAACGAAATGTGCCTTTATTCAAACTTTTATCTTAGAACACCTAACCGGAAATCCGTGCTTTTATGTTGCGGACGCTTCGCACACACTCAATACCCACCAACGCCCCTCCTTTTTTAAATACCGCTTACTGTTCTAGGATTGGCTGATTTTGTGGACGCTGAAACACACCGCCAATCAGCGAGCTCGCAGTATCAAATAGTAGCCAATCGTAGCGCAGAGGCGGGATTTATTCGAATACGGATTCGACTGGACACCGCGCCATATCAACAAGCAAGATGGCGGCGCGCATTGGCGTTTTGCGGTTAAACTTCGCCCGTTTGAAGATTTCGTGGGCGAGTGTGAGAAGATGTTCGGCGCTGTCGCAGTCTCCGGTTCGCGAGGAATTCACGGCCAAACGCGTGCGACGGACTTTTGTGGATTTTTTCACGCAGGACTATGGACACAGGTTTGTTCCGTCGTCACCGGTCCGTCCCAGAGGAGACCCGAGTCTGCTGTTCGTTAACGCGGGGATGAATCAGGTCAGTCAGTGTGCATGTATAAAATCTACAACTTTAATGTATAGTGTTGAGGTGTGCGAGCCAACAACAATAAACAACAACAATAAACAACAACAACCTCCTGGAGTTCATCTGTTACAGCAGAAAGGCTGAAGCACTGATACTTTATTAATAATACATTTCATTTACAGGAATACACTCATACCCAAGAAAATATTGGCACCCTGGTGATAATTATTACTAACACATCCCATGAGTGAGCTTTAGCTCTATGCCCCCCCCCCCCCCCCCCAAAAAAAAATAGTATTGGCACCCTCCTCCTAATGTCTAACAACTGTAGAGACTAACCCAGGTGTGTGTGGGGTTCCTTGAGGCCCCTTTTTAAATTTGTTTGTCACAGTGTGGGCCTCTTGGAGAAACTTCATGCATAAAATTAAATCACAGAGACTGAGGTGTTTATTGTGAAACAGCAAATCTGTGTCCTTCAGTCGTTTCTGTGTTGACGTTTGTCTCGTTGTAATATCCATTTATGGCAACGCTGTAACCTCCTGGCAGAAGAGAACAGAGCTTGACGCTGGGTTTGGGGAGGGGTTTGGGTTTGGCGACCTCATACTTCTTCCTGGAGGAAACAGGAAACGTGTATATTCCAAGGCAAACGAATTCCAAATTATTTACATGCGCCAGTGATTGCAGGGGAAAAAAAACGACATTACGAAAAAGATGGTAAATAATACATAGACAAAACATTAACTCGTGGAGATGATGTCAGAGTCTGATCCCATGTCGGTGATTGTGTTGTGATTTATTTTTATTTCCCCCCTGCAGTTTAAGCCCGTGTTGCTGGGCTGTGCTGACCCGCGCAGCGAGATGGCCTCGTACCGCCGTGTAGCGAACAGTCAGAAGTGCGTCCGCGCTGGCGGAAAACACAACGACCTGGAGGACGTGGGCAGAGACGTGTACCATCACACCTTCTTCGAGATGCTGGGCAACTGGTCGTTCGGAGACTACTTCAAGGTGCTTCGACTTTCCTATCGAACGTTTTCCGGTCGCTTTCTGACGAACGGTCAGAGCCGCCGCGCCGGAAAACGGTCCCGATCAGATCCCGTAGCGCAGTGTTCGAGTGTTTGTAGAAGCACTGTGTTCTGTTGTGTTTAGGTCGAAGCGTGCACGATGGCCTGGCGCTTGTTAACAGGAGTGTACGGGATCCCGGCCGAGCGTCTCTACGTGTCCTATTTCTCCGGCGATGTGGCGAGCGCCCTGCCTGCGGACGAAGAGACGCGAGAGATCTGGCTTAGCCTCGGGTACGTCCGCTGATGAAGACCAGTGCGTCGTGTTTTCTTTTGGGGTCAAAACGGTGGTTTGTGATTGACAGCAGATGATGATGGTGGTACAAGGGTATAAAAATATACCACGATGAAGACGTGTGAAGAGGTAAGTCTGCAGAATTGCATTGAAAGGCTGTTGAGTCCTGGCTTGAACAACAGGAAAGTCTTCATGATTACAGCAGTAGCTCTAAAGTCCACTGAAGCAAGGGTGACGTGGAGAAACTTGTGTTTTAGCAAGTGCAATGATCATTTTTTTGGCTCATAACATTCGCCAGGTTTTTTTTTTTCCTCCCAGCGTGCACCCGGATCGCGTTCTTCCATTCGGAATGAAGGACAATTTCTGGGAGATGGGCGAGACGGGGCCATGTGGCCCGTGCACCGAGATCCACTACGACCACGTAGGCGATCGGAACGCCGCCGCGCTCGTCAACATGGACAGTCCGGACGTTGTGGAGATCTGGAATTTGGTGTTCATGCAGTACAACAGGCAAACGCATACCATATACTACTAATCTAACTGCACAAGAAAGGGAGGGGGCAGGGAGGGGGCGGGGGGGGGGGGCAAGTAGTAGCAGGTTGCGTTGATGCATTGTTGGTAACGTCGTTAACTTTGTGTGTGTGTGTAGGGAGGGTGACGGAAGCCTGCGTCCTCTCCCACAGTGCAGCGTGGACACTGGAATGGGACTGGAGAGACTCGTCACTGTGCTACAAGGGAAACGCTCCAACTACGACACAGACCTGTTCACACCGCTACTGTCTGCCATCCATAAGGTCTTTCTCTTTCTCTCTCTCTCTCTCACACACACACACACATACACATATAGTCACACACCTGTCGTGTTCCCTGGTCAGGCCCATGTACGTTTGGAAACGAAACAGGAAAACAGCTTTTTATGATCTTTTTGAAAAGAGGAATACAAGTATTTATCTGCAGCCGGAGTGTCGCGCCGTCTTGCATGTCAGAACTGACGGTTTGTACCCGTGTGTGCAGTGCAGCAAAGCCGGCGCCTACTCGGGAAGGACGGGCGGGGTTGACAAAGGGCGAGTAGACATGGCGTACCGCGTGGTCGCCGATCACATTCGCACGCTGTGCGTGTGCATCGCAGACGGAGTGTATCCCGGGATGAGCGGCGCAGAGTAAGAACACACACACACCGTTCTGAACACCAGATAGAATTATTCGAACACAAGTATACACATCATAGGGGTTGAACTGAAAATAGAAAGAACATGGTAAAGATATTTTCTTGATACGCAATACATACTCTATTACAAGGTTCGTTCAGCGACTGTTTAAAACCTTAGCCGTGGCTACTGTTCATGTGCTGCGTTTTGCCTTAAAAGTGTCTTAAAAGTACTAACGTTGTCCGTGATACCGCAGAAAGCGTAACGTGACGTGATTTAACGCGATCTCTCGTATTTCTCATGCTCGTTTTCTCAGCGTCTCCGTGTTGCGTTGCATGTTTGCAGGCTGGTTTTGCGACGCATTCTGCGCCGAGCTGTGCGTTTCTCCACGGAAGTCCTGCAGGCTCCAGAGGGTGCGCTGGCGAGTCTGGTGCCCACTGTGGCCCACATCCTGGTGAGTCCCGATCATTCAACATAGAAAACGAATCGACCGGTCGGATTTGAGAATTCAACGGCACCGTCTCCTCTGACTTCGCAGGGTGACGCTTATCCCGAGCTGCACGCGGAAACTGACAGGGTGAGCGTGCGAGAGAATATCCAGAGATGTGTATAAAGCTTCACTCTGCTCCTCGGTGTAACTGGTTTGCGTAGAGAACAAGAACATGAACGTGCGCTGTACCGTACGCACGTCTAAATAGTTCTCCTCTTTCCACCTGTCTGTCGTTAGATCATGGAAATCGTTAACGTCAACGAGGCGCAGTTTCTGTCCTCCCTGAAGCAGGGCCGGAGAGTGATCGACAGGACGCTGAATAAGATGGACGGAAGCGCTGTTGAGTTTCCAGGTCTCACACGTTTAGATTCCAGGTAACACTCCAAAGTCTTGATCGTGTCTTGAAACCTAAATCTCGCCTCGTTTTGTTCCCCAGCTTCTGTGGCCTGGTCTCTGCACAGGAACCTGGGTTTCCCGCTCGACCTCGTCGACCTCATGCTGGAGGAGCGCGGCATGACCGTGGACAAACGTGGAGTGGAGCGGCTCGCAGCCGAACGTGAAAAGGTTCGGTGATTTCAGGACGGTTTAAAGTTACAGCTTTACCTCTGACCGTTACAAAGCGCTGACACTGGTGACTCCTTCTAAAAAATAGTCTTGATGTGCTGTAGTTACAGAGTCAGTCTGAAGGGGGTGCTGGAGAACGAGGACTCCATTCGGACTTGCAGGGCCTCGCAGAGCTGCAGAGCAGAGGAATTCCTCACACGGACGACTCTCCGAAATACAGCTACGTCCTGCAGCACGACGGCACTTACGGTACTTACAGGGAGTTCGTTTTAGATTTCCGATGTCCCTGTTCCCTTTTTTTTCCATAATTTGCGTTTAATCCGTATCTCAGCGTTCGATCCGTGTAGAGCCTCGGTGTTGGCGCTGTATACCGATCAGGGTTTGGTGTCCGAGGTCACCGAGGGTCAGCGGTGTTCGGTGCTGCTCGACCGAACCTGCTTCTACGCCGAGCAGGGCGGCCAGACACATGACACGGGCTACTTCACCAAGGACGGCCTTCAGGTATCGCTCACGACTGCGTTTACGTTTGTTAGTGACTTACCAGTGTAGCGGAAGCCTATCCAATTGTATAACAAAATATACAGAGGTGCCGAAATTACGATTTTCGCCCTCTTGCTATGCCAATACAGGACACACCTCAGACCTGTGTACAACCTACACTGTTGAAATTAAACTGTGTGTGTGTGTGTTTCTTTTCAGGACGTGCTGTTCCCTGTGGAGTGTGTACGCATGGCTGGAGGCTATGTGGTGCATGAGGTCACCGCAGCTGACACTCTGAGAACCGGAGACCAGTTAGAGCTTCATGTGGATGAGGTACTGCACATATGTTCACACACACACAGAAACATGCTCACACACATCCGCTGAACGTCTGAGGTAAAATATCGAAAGAGCATCATGATGAATTCGAAACAATAAAGCGATCAGATTTCTCTCTGTGTGTGTGTGTGTGTGTGTGTGTGTGTGTGTGTGTGTGTGTGTGTGTGTTTGCTGCTGGTGTGTAGGCTCAGCGTCTATCCTGCATGGTGAAGCACACGGCCACTCACGTGCTCAACTTTGCCCTGCGAGAGTTTCTGGGTTCCGAGGTCGTCCAGAGAGGCTCGCACGTCACTACAGACCGACTGCGCTTCGACTTCAGCTCCAAGGTGCCACCACCGTTTCTGCTACAGCGTTAGACTCGCGTTTGCAGCTTTTTACACTCCCTGCTTTTTACATTGCCCTGCACAAGTCCGTCCCCCCCCCCCCCCCCCGTGACCTTTTCCAGCTTTTCCACTGAAATTCTACAACCTAGAAACATGAAATGAACTTAACTGAGGTTTATAATCCACAAATCTACACAAAATAGCCCTTGATATCGAAGTGCAGGGAAATATCGGTATAGCTCGAACAATGATTTCCAATTAAAAAAAAGTGAAGGTTCAGGTCACATGGGTACTCGTAGCTCTGAAACCCTTAAATTCGGTCTGGTGCAACCCGTTGCCATCAGAAGTTGTGTAATGGTGGTACGGAGCATACATAGATCCATTATTTTAAAAATGGAAAGAATATGGCACAACCATGAGGAGGCAGAGGATTCAACAGGCAGTGAGAAGAAACTTTCAACATGGTACTACCACCACCATGCTTCATCAAGCGTCACCGTGTGGATGGTGTTCTCAGGGAGTCCATTTCAGTACAAAGTTGTACAACTGCTCAGTGTGAAAGTAGAGGGGTGAATACTTATGCAAGGCACTATACAGCACTGTTTACACTGGAGATAGCAGTGTTTCAGTTTCAGTCATAGTATTTTGATTACAAACGAAAACATCTCAATCGAACGTGTTTAGTCAGTGAAAACTGACAGTCTGTTGTTGTTTTTATTTTTATTTTTTTTTCTTTCTCCCCCCAATTAGCAGAAACGTTAGAAAGATCCTGATTCAATGTGTGTATTTAAGGTTAAGCACACGCGGTACATTATTTAGCTCCAGTAAAATCCTGTGTGTGTGCAGGCCTCTCTGAGTGTATCACAGCTGCAGGACGTGGAGCAGATGATCCAGACCATCATCCGACAGAACGACGTGGTCCACACACAGGAAGTGCCTTTAGCTCGAGCCAATCAGA
The DNA here is from genome assembly GCF_023375685.1 of Ictalurus furcatus. Taxonomy (NCBI): domain Eukaryota; kingdom Metazoa; phylum Chordata; class Actinopteri; order Siluriformes; family Ictaluridae; genus Ictalurus; species Ictalurus furcatus. Next base: position 1,930,596 of record NC_071281.1, read on the forward strand.
TCGCAGGACTGAGAACTGTAGACGAGGTCCTTTTTTTTGTGTTCTGGGTTCTATTTATTTTTTTATTTTACAATAAAAGGGTTTGCGAAAAGTTTGTGAACCCCTGATACAGACCGCATGAAATATACTTCTCTGTGTGTTCAGGTGTATCCTGACCCGGTCCGCATCGTGTCCGTGGGCGTCCCGGTATCCGAGCTGCTCGGTGGCGATACGCACAAACGCACCTCTGTCGAGCTCTGCTGTGGCACGTAAGACTATCGGCGATGCTCTACAAACTCAATTGCATTGTTATTTACGAATACAGGTCTAAAAATAGCATTTTATTGTCTTAAAGTAGTAGAGAGAGTAATGTAATGAACACACAGGAGTGAAAGTGAAGCTAACGGTGTAGCGTCATCATTTAGCTTGATTTTTTTTTTTTTTTCAATGAAACCGAAAGCTTCTTGAGCTGCTAAAGTTGTCGATGTAACTTTTTAAATAATATTTACGAAACGAGTAAAATCTAATATTGGGGTGTTTTTTAGGGTTTAACTAGTGAAATAACTTTTGGTGTTGGTGGACTCACTTCTGTGGCATAGTATGTAAATGAAATACTGAATTTTTTTTGGTGTTTGTTTATCAGGCATCTGCTGCGGACCGGAGGAATCCAGGACCTCGTGATCGTGTCTGAGCGACAGATGGTGAAGGGAATCAGTCGCATCATAGCTGTGACTGGAGACGGCGCCAAAAACGTAAGAGACTAAATGAAATCCATTATTTTTTTAAAAATAGACCGAATTTGGCACAACCATGAGGAGGCTGAGGCCTCAATAGGCAGCGAGAAGCAACGTTCAACATCCTACTACCACCACCATGCTTCATCAAGCGTCACCGTGTGGATGCTGTTCTCAGGGTGTCGAGTTTCAGTACAAGGTTGTACAACTGCAGAATGTAGAAGGGGGGTGAATACTTACGCAAGGCACTATACAGCACTGTTTACACTGGATCAATTATAGACAGAGAGGTGGTCATTTTGATAGCTAAGTTTTAGTCTTGGTATTTTGATTAAAATTTGTAAACAGGCAAAGCCGTGAAGCACTCTCGGTGCATTATGGGTAGCAGTGAAATGCCCCACCATGCATACACTCAAAAATAAACACATGAAACTAATAATTCTTGTTCTGTGTCAGGGGAAATCAATTATTTGTTTTTGTTTTATTTTTTATACCTATTAAGGCTCGGGAGGCGGGGCAAGCACTGCTGGAGGAGGTGGACTCTCTGACGGCTCGCATCACAGCTGGCCACGCCCCCTCACTGCCAGCTGCGCTGAGGCTCTCTAAAGAGGTCGGCCTCCTGACGGATGTACGTATGCACGCCACACCCTTTTTTCTGTATGATGCTCCTGCTGTTTTTCCATCCATTCCTTCTAATGTTTAGATTCTCAAAGTGTGTGTGTGTGTGTGTGTGTGTGTGTGTGTGTGTGTGTGTGTTCAGGCTGCAGAGAGCACTGCTATCCCACAGTGGCAGAGAAAAGAGATCCAGACTCGGTTAAAGGCTTTACAGAGGAGCACCAACACCACCATCCGCAAGTTGGAGCTCAAAGAGGTCCCCCCCCCCCCCACCCATTCACTGCCTATCTCTCCACCACTCTCTCTGTCTCTCTCAGTCTCTTTCACTGACTTACAGACATATGCACTAAGGATAAAATATCAATTTTGTGTGTGTGTGTGTGTGTGTGTGTGTGTGTTACTCCACAGGCTGTTGCTAAAGCACAGGAATTATTGAACAGACACTCTGATAAAGCCGTCCTGGTGGACATGCTGGACACCGACTCCATATCTGTAAGAACTTCTTATATTCAATATTTCACATATAGATTCATACACTTTATATAAATTCATATATATCACAGCACGACGTGTGTGTGTGTGTGTGTGTATATAATATATATAAACATTAGGCACGCTACATGGCTGGCTTCAACGTAGCACGCAGGCGCGATGTGTAAGATCGGGAATGAACCATGTTCTGAACAAATTGCGCAGGTGGTGATGAAGACTGTAAACCAGCTGAGCGAGCGCACGCCGCACACTCTGGTCATGCTCCTGTCTCACCTTCAGCCATCAGGGAGAGTGCTCTGCGCGTGTCAGGTGCCTAAGGTAAAACGCTCTCTCTCTCACACACACACACACACACACACACACACACACACACACACAGAGTTGGCATATAAATTTTCATAAAATTGGTTAAATGCTACCCTGCTACAGTAAATAGTATGTCAAATAGGACACGAGGGAACTTGCACTGGTGTACTTTATGACCTCGTACAATGATACAATCAGATTTTGAGTGTGTGTGTGTGTGTGTGTGTGTGTGTGTGTGTGTGTGTGTGTGTGCGCGCAGGGTCAGACTGCTATCTCAGCAAGTGAATGGGCTCTGGCTGTTTGCAGCCGCCTCGGCGGGAACGCAGGCGGCTCGGCGACTGTCGCCAAGGGGGTCGGCGTAGCAGCGGACTCTACCAGCCTCCTGGACACGTTGCGCTGGGCGGAAGAGTTTGCACACGGCAAACGTTAACACGTTTTTACACTTTGTAAATCGCATACTGTATTTGGAGTGAGTTACATACAGAATAAAAGACTTGTGGGGGGCGTGCTGTTTATAGTGGACGGGAAAATAAAACGATCGGTGGGGTGTTATGATGTGAAGCGGAGTTACTGTTAACGCCCCGAAGTGGGTTATTTCCTTACACTCTAACAGCACATCCTGAAGTCTTTTATAACTCTTATACCACAGCAGTGTGATAGAAACTGCTATTTTTTAAATTTATTAAAGAATGACACTTTAAAAAAAAAAAAAAAAATCCGTTTGCAGTTGTGTTTAATGTTGCGCAACACCCATGAAACAAGCTAGTGCCTGTTATCGCTAATATTCTAGCAGGTCGTTCTCTCACCTGCAAAAATCTTAGTGAGTGTTACAAAGCGCTGACACTGGAGACTCCTTCCATAAATGCTTATATAGACGTAATGCGGCACGTCCGTTTGTCTCTATAGAAATGGTGACGTGTTCGAATGAGCGTGTTGATATATAAACCTGTAATTCAACAGTGCTGTGGTATAAGCTGTATTGACATAGATCATAGAAAGCATGTACTGATTGACCTCATGCCTTTGTTATAAAAGGCCTGCACTCTCTTTTCTCAGGGGGTTTTACCGGGTATAGCATATCTTATGGGTATCTATTAAATTATTTTCCTGATCTCCTTGAGTGTTTTTATTTTATTTCTTTATTTTTTAAATCCATTTTTAACAATATGTAAATATACAATGATGCTTGAATTCTTTAAAATAGGACAAAGGAGATTGCTGAGGACCTCCAGAAAAAGAGTTGTTGATGCTAATCATGGTGGAAAAGATTACAGAACCATCTTTAAAGAGTTTGGATTCCACCAATCCACAGTCAGACAGATTGTGTAGAAATGGAAGAAATTCAAGACCATTGTTATTCTCCTCGACCAACAAAGATCACTCCGAGAACAAGATTCACAAACTGGGTTCACAAACTTTCAAGCACCACTGTAAGTGAATAGCCAATCATTGGACATGTGCAGTATGTCTCGTATCATGTAAAGGGGTGAAGTGTGTGGTAAGAAGTGTCTCAGCCCTTCTGTAGCGTGCGCATATTTAAGTAAGTTCAGAGAAAGATCAGTTAAGGTGACGAGATCGATTTTACAGCACAAAAGAAGATGGAAGACGATATAGAGAAAGAGACGATACGTCTTCCTGTGTAAAGACATGAAAAGGAAGAGACTATGATAAAAGGTCAAGCTAACACTTTGCTGTGCTTAGTGATTCTGTTCGAAAAAATGTATCCTGACCTCTCTGATCCGTCAGTCGCCGTCCAGTCTCCAATACATCTTTATTTATTTATTTTTAAATCTAAGAGTGTGGAGAAATATTGAGCCAAGTATTCTGTTCTCTTTGTCTGCATTTGTCTGTCTGTGTGTGTGTGTGTGTGTGTGTGTGTGTGTGTGTGTGTGTGTGTGTGTGTGTGTGTGTGTGAGAGAGAGAGAGAGAGAGAGAGAGAGAGAGAGAGAGAGAGAGAGAGAATATGAATAAACCACTGCACTTGGAACTTGAGGACGAGAACCCCTGTCCTGGGCCGGATTATCCAATAGGCATTAGGGGCATGGGTCCAGGGGCCCAAGTGAGGGGAAGAAATGTATTATTATTATTATTATTATTATTATTATTATTATTATTATGCATTTATTTATTTATTTTGCCGAAAATGGAGGCAATGTCTGATGCTTACAAAAGAATAAAAATGACGCACACTACTTAACGTCTACAGTGACATAGACTGTTCCGTGATGGACAGACATTGTGCCCAGGCATTGTACCTCACCACAAGGCATGTTTGCTAACATTAACTGGCTATATTTAGCTTGTCTTATTTGCTAATCATCTTCTAACAGTTTTAAAGGAGTAGTAAGGGAAAACGTGACTAATTTAATTTGACCAGTTAAAAACATTTACTTCTTACCTTTTGGTGACTTTTTACTTCAAGTTTGTCACACCAGCATTAACCCTAAAATCCTAAAACCGTGTGTGTGGTGAGAAGTGTGAAAGTGCGTCTAAAGAAAAGACCCTCACAAACTACCGAAAGCGTACAGAGCTGTGAGGTCAAATTCAATCCCTCATGTCTGTGACTAAAGCCTCTGGTTAAATCACCCTTCAGAATGTCATTATCAGACAGTCTGGACAAACTGAAACCCGACTGGACAGAGCTCACCGCCTTCTGAAGGAACAGAGACAGACACACAGTCATAACGGATGAAACTGAAGAGAAGCAAAACCTCAAATCAGGACACGGTACATCTTTAACTCGGTTTAGAAAAAGTCAGACTGGAACGTATGTTCTGACGTAAAGAAAAGGTAGAGACTAAGATAAGACGATGTGTTGTGATAACACAATGCTGGGGTAAGTGCTCTACTCATCTTCTGTGTCGTAAAGAAGCTCATAACTGCTTACAAGTCCAGTGCGAGTCAGGGAGGAACAGGCTGAGTAAGACAGTTAGTATTCTTCCCCCAAGGATACTGTTAGCTTAAACTCTACACGTGGTGGATCTTCAAGTGTCGGCTGTCTGAAGGCGGATGTCGCCGTGTTGTACAGAATGTGGAGAGATATTACAGTAGCAGCGATCCTCGTGTTACTGACAGGTAAACTTAAAACAGATATTTCAGCTCTTTCTAGCGGTTTTCTGTGCTGCTGTGTCACTACTGCAACAGTTCAGAAAAGCTCTCAACGTGTGTGTGTGTGTTCGTGTTCCAGGAGTTCAGGCTCAGCACAGTGTAACTCTCTCCTCTCAGAGTCTCTGTGTTGTTACTGGATCTACAGTAAAAATCCCCTGTATGTTAAGAAAACCTTATTACTCCAGTGTCAGACAGAGAGAGTGGTATCGAGTCCAGAGCTCTGAAGGAGAACCCCGAGACCTGAGGAAAGATCCACAATACTCAGGACGAGTGTCTGTAAGCACCTGGTGGTCTTCCTGTGAGCTGACAGTGAGGAATGTGAGAGCGAGTGACTCTGGAGTTTATAAATTCAGATTTAAAACACAGAGCAGTGACTGGATACCAGCTCCATCTGGAGTTCATCTGACTGTTACAGGTAACACACACACACACACACATTTTATTCTATAATATACACAATATGGCCAAATGTACGTGGACACCTGATCATTACACCTACGGTCCCCTCTGAAAGTACTGGAACAATTCTTTTGTTTTTGTTATACACTGAAGACATTTACATGTACATGAAGACTGAGACCAAAAGATGAATATGATAGATCAGAATTTGCTGATATTTACATCTGGTTGCATTAAACAACTTGGAACATGGCACCTTTTGTTTGAACCCACTCACTTTTCAAGTGATCAAAAATATTGGAACATATGCCTGACAGGTGCTTCTTGTTGCTCAGGTGAGCCCTGTTAGATTGATTAGTTTCAACACTTCTCAATACTGAATGTCTAATGTTGGTATGAGCCCTGGGTTTCACCTGTGAAGACTGCATTTGTTGTTATAAAGGATAAACCAACATGAAGGCCAGAGCCATTGCACAAGCATTGGGCATAGCCGATACAACAATTTGGAATGTCCTGAAAAAGAAAGAATCCACTGGTGTACTAACAACCAGACATGGAACAGGTCGGCCGAGGTAAACAACAGCAGCTGATGATAGAAACATTATGAAAGCAGTGAAGAAAAAAACAGATTGGAATTCACAAAGAAATACAGAGATGAGCCACAAAAGTTCTGGAAGCAAGATGAACCTCTACCAAAGTGAGGGAAAGGCCAAAGTGTGGAGAAAGAAAGGATCTGCTCATGATCCAAAACACAAGCTTATCTGTGAAACATGGTGGAGGTAGTGTCATGGTTTGGGCTTGCATGGCTGCTTCTGGAACATTCTCACTAATCTTTATTGATGATGGTATCATGATGGAACTCATGCTGGTATCAGCAGAATGTATTCAGAAGTTTACAGGAACATGTTGTCTACCAATTTACAGAGACTCAGTTCCAATCATTTTGCTCACCTAAAAGCTTGGTGGTCTGACACCAAAAGTGCCATGTTCTAAGTTGTTTAATGCATCCTGATGTAAATATCATGAAAAATGAAATTGGGATCTTTTGTCTTGTAGTCATTTTTTGTATAGTAAATCAAAATGCATTGGCCTTGCCATTCCAATACTTTTGGAGGTTTAGCGAACCTAGGCTGCGGTGGTTTGAGCACAGACACACAGGAGGCCACTTAGGTGCACAACTTGGAGGGTTTTATTCAAAAGAGAGCGTGTGTGGGTAAAAAAAAGGCTAGGTGGAGTGAGGTGCTCAGGGGTTGGTGTCGTCCTCATTGGGGTAGAGGGCATGGTGTGGTGTCCCAGAGAGATTGAGGCCTTTTCTGGAGGTCTGGGAGCTCTGGGGAGGCAGCCAGGGAGCGAGGTCTTCCTCTGAGGCCGTGTTGTCTGTGAAAAACAGAGAACAATATGTTAGTATTGTTTTGGAGACGGTTTCTCTCTTTGTTAGCGGAGGAAGGCCCTTTTATATGCTCCCGTCGGCTGCTGGATGGTGGAGAGCTGCCGTGCCGATCATTAGCCGCCAGCCGTGTGTGTTTCTGTGGCCCCGTCTTGCAGCCACGCGCTCTTGGGCTGTCCAAAACATTAGTGGTGTGAAAGCGGAGTTGTCCTTTCAGCACCTTGGTGGCAGTTGCGGGAGGAGCGCTTTAACTCTTTTGTGTGCCGGCCACCAGCCTGTTGTCACAGAGGGAACTGTATATGTGGGTTTTCCCAAACTGTTGCCACAAAGTTGGAGGCAAATGCTTGTCGAGAATGTCTTTGTATGCTGTAGTATTAACATTTCCTTTCACCTCAACCCCACTGAACACCTTTGGAATGAACTGGAACACAGACTGTACATCAGGCCTCTTTGCCTCTTTGCCCAACCTCAGTAATGCTCTTGTAGCTCAATGGACACAAATCCCCAAGGCCACGCTCCAAAAGCTAGTGGAAAGCCTTCCAAGAAGAGGGTTAGAGTAGCAAAGGAGGGACCAACTCTATATCAATGCCCATGGTTTTTTAATCGGATAATCAGCAAACTCATATGGGTGTCATGGTCAGGTGTCCACATCCTATTGGCCATATAGTGCATGTAGTACATATTTCAGGTATGAAGTATTTACACTATTTACATTTGTATAATTGTGTGTAGACTTGAAGGTAAAGGTGAAGCCTAACATTGTAAAACCGAGAGGAGTGAGGTGACCTGTAGCTCCACCTGCAGCCTCAGAACAGGCCATTTCTACAGGTACAAGAATGGACAGTATGAGAAAAACAGAAATGGTGCCTCTATTGTGATTAACTTGCCATCTGATTATGGTAACTACTCCTGTCAGGTGAATGGGAGTTTACACCACTCTCCTCCAGTGTGTAGGTGTCAGAGTTCCTCAGCATCAAACTGAAACCAGTAACTCCTATTACTCTCACTATAGCACGTTTGCTTCGCACCTCCAGGGTTGGGGGTTCAATACCTGCCTTCCTCCAGGTATTCCGTTTTCCACCCCTCCCCCAGTCCAAAAACATACGTTGTAGGCTGATTGTCCATAGTGTGTGAATGGGTGTGTGAGTGTTTGAGCGATTGTATGCTCCGATGGGTTGGCACCTTGCCCAAGGTGTCCCCTGCCTTATGCCCTGAGTCTCCTGGGATAGACTCGAGGCCCTGCCGCAATCCTGTGTATTATAAATGGTACAGAAAATGGATGGAAAATTCAAAAGTCAAAAACTGGAAGAAAAAAAAAAGCAGCTTGCATAAATATTCAATGCCCCAGAAGGAACGAAAATAAAGTGTAGAAATGAAGACTAAGGAGCATTCTAAAGAGGTTAAATAATTCCATAGTTTAGGAATAGCTAGAAAGAAACCATTGCTCCAGAAGAGCCATATGAAAGCATGAGTGTGCCCAGTGATGTGATTTTTTTTCTGAAGACATGAAGACTGAGATCTGGTATTCGGGCAAGTTGTGACGTGCCTTGTGTGGTGCAGTCCTAGTACAGGCCATTCCTCAATTAACACCATCCTACATCCATTCACTACAATGAAATATGGTGGTGGCATCATCATGCTCTGGGGACGCTTTTGATCCTCAGAACCTGGGCTTCTTGTCAGAACTGAAGGGAGAATGGGCGGAGCAATTACAAGAGAACTTGCTTCAGTCTGCTTTATAAACAGACAAACAAAAAAAGAAACCACTTCACCATTCAGCAGGACAAAAGTTTCAAACACAAGGTGAAATCTGAAGAACTTGGAGCAAATCTTCCAGGAAGAATGAGCGATGATTACTTTTACAAGTCACTGTGGCATTGCTTTTGACACGGTGACTTAATCTCACTTAATATATTAAAATGTTATAAATCAAAATTCAACGTTTACTGTCTGTACATTTATAAACAATAACACATAATTGTTGATCTTATCACGTGGCATTAAATGTCAGCATGCGCGAAAGAGCAATTTTCCAACAATTATCATGGTTTATTTTAAAAATTGATGGATTTTATTAATTGCCTTTTATTATGATATATTTTACTGGTTTACAGACAAGCTCACATTTCACATTAATTTTAGAAGAAAGCAGTGCAGATCATTAGAGTTAATCCTTCCTGTGTGCACCTCTCTGTGTGTTTCAGGTGTACTGGGTAAAAAGTGTTGGGGTGTGACTTACACTCGTAAACATGTGTGTGCTCTGAAAGACGCATCAGTTGATCTCTCTTGTGCTTATAACCATCCAGCAGGACACACAGTGATAAAATCAGTCTGGTTCATTAAAAAGCAGGTTGGCGTTGAACCTGTGGATGTGAGAGACGATGAGGAGTATCAGGGCCGAGTGCAGTACACACAGATCTCCCAGAATAACTGTAGTCTGAGAATCACTAACCTGAGAGAGAGAGACGCTCAAACATACAGATTCAGATTCTACACTGATGGGGGTAAATACACCGGTGATCCTGGAGTCTCTCTGTCTGTCACAGGTAAAGCAACATAACTATACATTTACTTAACTACATTTACAGAGATGAAAAATAATACACTAATTTATTATTTACAGATCTGAAGGTGACAGTATCAGACTGGAGTGAGCAGTACATGAATCTGAGCTGCATCACCACCTGCACTCTGTCTAACAACCCCACTTACATCTGGTACAAGAACAGACAGCGTGTGTCTGAGTGTAAATCTGCCTCCTGCTCTGTAGCTGCAGTCGATGGTGCGGTCAGTTACAGCTGTGCTGTTGAAGGCCATGACAGTCTCCTCTCTCCTCCAGTGTGTGAGTGTGGATTTGACTCTCCTCAATCATAGTACATCTATATCTGTATCAAATGCTGATCCTGAACACACACCAGCTGATTCAGGTGTTTTATTTCTAATCAGATTCTCCTAAAAACACCAGAGCAGTGGTTCTTTCCTCTGGAGACACAGTGGAGGGGGATTCAGTGACTCTGAGCTGTAGCAGTGATGCAAACCCTCCTGTTCTCACCTACTCCTGGTTTAAACAGCGAGCAGCTGCAGACACACTGCTGACAACAGGCCAGAATTACAGCATCAGCAACATCAGCTCCCAGCACAGCGGACTGTACTACTGCACTGCTCACAACCAGCTGGGACAGCACAACTCTACACCGACACTCCTGGATGTGAAGGGTAACTCTACACCAACACACCTGGATGTGTTATGTAACTCTACACCGACACACCTGGATGTGTTATGTAACTCTACACCGACACACCTGGATGTGAAGGGTAACTCTACACCGACACACCTGGATGTGTTGGGTAAATACAGTGTCAGTCTACTATGTAACTTTATAAAGAACATGTTTTAAGTAAAATGAAATGATGTTTCTGTACCAAAAATCTATACTGCATATTGGTTAAAAGAAGAGCTAGTTATTAAAGTATAAATAATGAGAATTTTTTTTATTGATATAATACCTTGAAATAAGATCTTAAGTTGAAACAATGATATGTCAGGATTACAATGTAACACAAGCGGTTCAGGGCATCCTAAGATTGTGTCTGATAATCTAAGAATAATATGGAAACTTAGATACAGAATTCTTCCACTTCCACAAAGAAAATAAAATAAATGTGCTGTTCACCTCATAATGTCATGAAATATCTACTGGTGTCTAACAGAAGCATCTCATGAAAAAGAGCTTTAAAAGCAAGTTACACAGTTTATTTATGTTAGATTTGACACTTTACAAAGAATTATAGGTACCTTTAATATATCATAAATGAATGATTAATGAATAAGTCAATAAGTTAGTAAATGTGTAAGTATTAGTTAAGAAACTGCATTGTAATTTGTTACTGCAGAAATGATTTAATGTGAAGCTACTCATGTTATTATTGTAAGAACATTAACTAACTTTAGACATGTTTTCAGCTTTTACATGTTCATTAATGCCATGCAATATCGGATATCATGAGTAGATTCATTTAGGCTCATATTTCCTCCAAGCCCACGACACCCACAAAGCAAGATGGAGGAAGGATAGGGTCCTCACTGCCTTCTCGTGGCTTGGCGGCGTGCATATGAGAGGGAGCATCAGCGTTTGTGTTCTTAGTGCCAGCTTGATAGAAGAGGGTAACATGGAACTTGGCATAGAAGAGGGACCAGCATGCTTGAAGGGGATTCAGGCGTAAAACAGTTTCGGGGTATTCTAGATTCTTATGGTCTGGGAAAATGACAAACAGGTGATCGGCTCTCTCCAGTCAGTGGCACCACTCCTCCGATGCTAGTTTTACTGCAAGTAGCTCTCAGTTCCCAATGTCATAATTTCTGTTCTGCCGGGGATAGTTTTCTCGAGAAAGGCTATTGAGTGCAGCTTGGGTTTTTCTTCGAACTGTTGAGAGAGAAGTACAACGACCCATGTTTCGGATACCTCCACCTCAACAACAAAGGGTTTCAAAGGTTCGGGGTGCATGAGGACGAGCGTGGTGGTAAGCTGCTGCAGGGCCTTCTCCACTGCTGGGTTCCAGGCCAGGCGCTTTACTACCTTTTTTGAGCTGTGATGTCACTGAGTGTGCCATTCCCAGGATCCCAGAATAAAGAACTTGTAAAAATGAGTGAAGCCTAAAAACGCATGCAGGTCCTTCACCATCCTGGGTGTTAGCCAGTCTGTTACAGCTGTCACTTTGGTTTGGTCCATGGTGACCCCGTCTGGGCTGATGATGTAACCCAGGAATGAAATGGTGCTTCCATGAAACTCACATTTCTTCCCCTTAACATAGAGCTGGTGTCCTAGAAAATGTTTGAGGACCTGCCATACATGGTGCACATGAGTCCTGAGAGGGGAGTAGATCAGGATGTTGTGCTATAACATATCTTCCCAACATGTCTCTCAGAACGTCATTAATGAAACGTCGGAAAACAGAGGGGGCGCTAGAGAGCCCTTATGGCATTACCAGGTATTCATACTTCCACTCATCCCCTCCTGGATACGCATCAAGTTGTAGGCACTGTGGAAATCCAGGTTGTCGAAAATGTGGGCAGATCTGACCTGTTCTAGAGCCACCGGGACTAGTGGCAGGGGGTATCTGTACTTCAGTTACTTGGTTTAGCCCTCTGTAGTCAATGCAGGGTCTGAGTCTGCCTCCTATCTTTTACACAAAAAAGAAACCAGCCAATATGGTTACGTTGAAGGCTGGATATACCCCTGTTGTAGTGCCTCTAGGATGTACTCCTTCATCATGCATTGTTCCGCGATAGAAAAGGTGTAAATTATGCTGTGGAGCGGAGTGGTCCCAGAAAGCAGCTCTATGGCACAGTAGTAGGGATGATGATGATGAAGTAAACCACTGGCAGGTCATGTTACTCTGAGGGAATAACTATGGATGCATGATGTTCTGGACTTTCCACTGCGATTGGGCCACATAGAGCATGTGTATGCAGTGACTGTGATAGTGGCTTGACCAGTTGGTAGTTTCCTTGTCCCTCCACAATACATGTGGGATGTGCAGTAGCATCCAGGAGAAGCCCAGGATGTTGGGGTGCTTCAAAGGTTTTACACCATACTGTAATAGTTGGGGAAAGTGGTGGCCAGTGTAAAGAGCAAATCCTCGGGTGGCAGTGTTTTCTTTTCTTTTTTTTTGTTTAAGTTCAGGAAACTTGTTTGGGAATACAATGTCATCACTACAACTGGTTCAAAAGATTTCAGAGAGAAAATAGTATTCAACTTCTTACATTTTCGGCCCCTTAGCGTGTTGAATGTTTATGGTAGGTGTTAATTGTAGCAGTGTGCAAATGTGATAAAATTGGCTTGTATCCAATCAAAATAGCAACACTGCCATTAACTGGTTTCGCTGGTACAACCATAGAGCTTCATATTGCTTGTAATTTATTTCTGAAGGTTTGGAGAAGAACATCGTGTTGAAGTTCATCATAGTGGGACTGGTTGCCTTCCTGGCAGTAACACTCATCCCAGGAGCTCTGTGGATGTGGTATGCTAATAGTGAACATACTGAATATGTTTGAAGAAAAAAAAAAAAGTATAAATAAATACTCATTTGAAATTCGTATGTGCTTGTTGTTTCTCAGGAAGAAGAAGTCGAGCTCAGCTAATGGCCACAGCAGCACTGGTGAGAGTGGACAGGTGAGTGTGGATGAAAGGAGGGAATGTTTGATCATGTGACATGTTCATATATAACTTTATTCTGTTCTCCCTTTCAGCGTCACTCTCCTGCTGTTTATGAAAATGTCTCAGCCTCAGACTGCAGTGGAAGAGTCACCTCAGATGATCAGGATGACGTTCACTATGCCAGTGTTGTCTTTAAAAACTTCTACACACAGGAAGTGTCTCCGTCACCCAGACTTCCTCCAGACACCACAGAGGACGAGGATGTTCAGTACGCTGCTGTGAATGTTAGCAGGAGAACTGCTGCCATCCAGTGAGCAGATCATTATCATTACACCAACACTCACTGTGCTTCATTAAGTTCATTACGTGACTGATTAGAAATGTAAGACATTACACTATTCTAGTCTTTAGATCACCTCTTTTTGTTCCACAGGCTTGTGGCAGACGAAGCAGCTGATGATCCGTCTCAGCTCTACAGCAAGATCCAGAAACTCCCCACTTCAGCAGTGTAGCCCATCATTAGTCCTGTGGCCTGGGATCTAAAAGCTAAAGAGGTAGCACTTCAGGTTCCTGGAAAAAAGCTGAGAGAGATGTGATAGTTCTGTTCTGTATCTCTGTTTTAACCCTCAACACTGCTTCCAAATCTAACAGGAGAAGAGGGACGGCTTTAACATTTTATTAGCGTACTGGTACCAGTATTATTGATTAGATAGTGTATTGTTGTGCTGTATGCTGTTTTATCTTAAAAGTATGGACGCAGTTCAGGATTTTAGGAAATAGAAATTTAGATTAACAATTCAGTTTATTTCTTACCTACATTTTACTTTTTTTGGCTCCTTTAGAATATTTATGAACACGTGGTTGGTTTATTTTTATGTTGGATTAAATGCTATTTAATGTATTTTTGTGACTTGTATGTATGCGTTCAACATATGTTCTTTTGTTTTCCAGATTTAGGTTTAGATGTAGGTCCTTAAGAAACCTTAAGAGGAACCAGACTCAAAGACGAACCCCTCCTCGTCTGGGTGACACCCGATAATGAGATCACAAATCGTTACAGTATACAGCTGTAGAAGAGTAAATCCAAGAGTCTTGGGATAAGTACAGGACAATCTTTATGATTACAGCAGCAGTTCTCATGTACAAGTCAACAGTATCTGATTATTAGATTATCCACTGAAGCAAGTGTGTGACTATTGGTTGTTGACTGTGTTTGTGAAGTGCAAATATTTGAGGTATCCAAAGTGGCTTGTGATATTAATAACGACAACACCTCAAACAATCTTTTGTAAGGAGTAACTGATGCATATTAGTTTGGTGTGTTATTATTGATTGATGTGAGTGTGAGTGTGTGCGCCTGCGTGTGTGTACATGCCACCTTTTCTTGTGTTTGTGTCGACTCACGTAAACTGCAATGAATAAAGTGTGCTGCAAAGCCCTAAACATGACACAGACTTATTATTCTATATTTCTATACAGAATAATAGATATATTTGCTTATTTCTAGAGTTCTATGCCGAAGTAGACGAAGTCTCCAGATAAACGTCGTGAAGCTGTAGGAGGTGAGACAGTCGATAAACTCTGGCTGAGAAAAATGATAAATAAAGAGTAGCTCCAAAGTTTCAACCCATAAATCCCACATGGACTTGTGAGACACTGCTAGAGAAAATCAGCGGCTTGCCATAAGCGATCTTCGTTAAAAATAACCGGGACAGAATACGGCACAGAGCGTTAGCTGGATGCTGTAATAATATGGAGCCATTTTCAATAATCAGTTTGTCTTTGGTATAAAACTGGAAGTTATGTGGATAATAATATAATGACTTTAAATACAGTTGCAATCAAAATTATTCAACCAACCCACATTGCAAATCCGGTTTATTATCAAAATTTACAGACTTTCAGCAGTTTGCAATGAACAAATCTCAAAAAACCCTAGCCAGTTCAGGTCTTTCATATGTTTTTTGCCCCTAGTCAGTTCAGGTATTTCATATGTTTTCTACCCCTAGCCAGTTCAGGTATTTCATATGTTTTCTACCCCTAGCCAGTTCAGGTATTTCATGTTTTCTACCCCTAGCCAGTTCTGGTATTTCATATGTTTTCTACCCCTAGCCAGTTCAGGTATTTCATGTTTTCTACCCCTAGCCAGTTCAGGTATTTCATATGTTTTCTACCCCTAGCCAGTTCAGGTATTTCATGTTTTCTACCCCTAGCCAGTTCTGGTATTTCATATGTTTTCTACCCCTAGCCAGTTCAGGTATTTCATATGTTATATATATGGCACCTGTGAACCACGCCACCAGCCTTATTATCTTCAGCGAGACTGCATGTGTGTTGTTTGTGTGACAAAAACGCTTCATTTGTACTTTATATTTTCTCAAAATCTCTAAACTTTTCCATCCCTTTTTTAGAAAGAAAAGAAAAGAAAAAAGAGGGAAGTAATGAGCGAGAAAGAATTCAGAAAGTGTGTTACGCCTTGCTCTCGTTTCATCACGGGGAATAGCGCACACTTTCTGGGTGAAGTATTTAGGAGTGTAGCATGCGATGGCAACCTCGAGAGACTGCGCATGGTAATGCCTACATTAAGCAGCTCGGCTCGCGACTCGCGCTCTTCTCGGAAGCCGAAGAGAGTTGGGTTTCAGAGCCTCGTGGATCTGGGCCGGCCGCTGCCGAGGCAGCTAGCCGTCTCAGGTTCGTGGGATCTCTTATGGATCCGGAAGAGGAGCCGGACACGAGTGCTGCTCTATCTCTTGCTCTGTCTTCCGGGTTCGGCTCTCCGCTGGATTTTGGAGCTCGCGTCGTGACTCCTCCTTCCGCTATGGAAAGCCAAAAAGGAGAGAAAAAAAAGTGGAAAAAAACCCATACACACAAAAATAATAGTAATAATTCCTCTCTGACTCCGAGGAGCCAGAAGGATGTGCTAAAAACTGAGAGCAGCATATAAAGAGCTGCTTGAAGTGATTACAAAGGCTGGATCAGCCTTTTTCTCCCCAGTGAAAGTAAATCCCTCACACTGCAGAAACTCCCCTTTCTTCCAGAAGTGCATGACAAAATAGCAGGCTTCTGGGGGAAAACCATGCATAAGCCATATTTATAACCCCACGATGTTGGATTATTCGGCCATTGTGGGGAATGAACAGCATGGCTATTTAGCTATGCTGAAGGTGGAGGAGGTGCTTGCGAGCTACCTCTCTCCATCGATGGCAGGTAATTAGGGGGGCCAGCTTTGCCATCCAAACCACCGTGTAAGGCCACCATGGCATTGGTGGGAAAGCCTATGCAGTAGTAGTCTTGCTTGTGGGTCACTGCAGACAATGACAGTGTTGCAGGCCTACCAAGCAGACCTGCTGAGTGAGCTCAACATATGGCGGCATTCAAAAAAGCCAGTTCCTTCCCTGTTGTCTCGAGCTCACCCAGGCATCCACGAGTGGAGCCAGGGCCAGAGACCCAGAAGGCGAGTATGGCAGCCTGCCAATCCCCGCAGACAGCCAGGGGAACCGGGCGGCCACAGTCGTGGTCTGCTACTTGGCCTGATCTGAGAATGGTCATAAAGGCCAAGCAGGCAAAGAAGAGCGGTCCTGAGGGCCGTGGAGGGACATATCAGGGGACAGGAGGTTGTTAGGGCAGGTAGCCCCCAGTGCTACTGTAGGGCCTCCCCTAGCCAAGGCGGTCCCCAAGTTTTCAGTGTTCTCTGGTCAGCGAGCTGTCACAGGGCAACGAAAATCTGATGCTTTCCCTCCAATAGAATGTGGAATAGTTAACATCACTAAAAGACCATCGGGCAGCATGGAAACTACTGTCAAATGTGTCTCCATGGGTTCTGTCTACCGTAGAAAAGGGTTACCGGGTCCAGTTTATAGCTCCACCCCCCTGCTTCAGAGGTGTGCTCACCACAGTAGTCAGCACAGACCAGAGCCTGATGTTAGCGCAGGAAGTAAGTTCCCTTTTGGACAAAGGGGCCATAGAACATGTACCCCATTCCCTAAGGGAAGGAGGTTTTTACAGCCGTTATTTCCTGGTCCGCAAAAAAGATGGGAGTGTGCGGCCAATTTTAGATCTGCGTCATCTGAACCGTACTCATCGGACATACAGGTTCAAGATGCTGATGCCCAAACTTATCGTGCCACAGATTCAGTTCGAGGACTGGTTTGTGACGATAGATCTGAAAGATGCATATTTCCACATAGGAATATCGCCCAGCCACAGGAAGTTCCTGAGGTTTGCGTTTGGAGACAACACATACCAATTTCAGGTTTTTCCCTTTGGGCTAGCTTTATCCCCTCGCACCTTCACAAAGTGCATGGATGCTGCTCTGGCTCCCTTGCGACTTCAGGGCATCCGTGTACTAAACTACCTGGACGACTAGTTAATTCTCGCACGATCCAGGGAACAGGCAGTTCAACATCGAGATATTGTTCTCGCCCACATGAGGAGCTTGGGGCTCAGGTTGAACCTCAAGAAAAGTATGCTTTCTCCAGTGCAGAGGACAACTTTTCTAGGGGTTATATGGGATTCTACCTCGATGAGGGCGTTTCTATCCCCAACACGTGTAGGATCGAGCCTATCAACTTTGAGCAAGATAAAGCTAGGTCTGGGCATCCCCTCCAGTCTCTACAAGAGACTGTTGGGCCTTATGGCAGCATTAGCCAACGTCATACCGTTGGGCCTATTGCACAAGAGACCGTTTCAGTGGTGTCTGAAAAGTTGGGGGTTTCATCCAAGGATGAAACCTCTGAGAGTAATCAGTGTCATGCGGTGATGCCTACGTGCTCTGAGTATTTGGAGGTCTCCGCAGTTTCTAGCCTCGGGTCACACTCTAGGGGCGTCTCCTTACCTCAAGACGGTAATGACAGATGCGTCCCTCACGGGCTGGGGTGCAGTCTTAAATGACTGTCCAGCTCACGGTCTCTGGAGTGGCCCTCATCTGGAGTGGCATATAAATCGCCTAGAGATGTGGGCTGTATTCCTAGCACTGAAATTCTTTCTTCCTCAGTTGAGAGGTCACCATGTGCTAGTTGTGTCAAACAACACAGTGGTGGTCTCATATATCAACCACCAGGGAGGGTTACGTTCACGCCCCCTGTTCAGGCAGGCGCAACTAATCCTTCTCTGGGCAGAGGTAAAGTTCTTGTCAGTGAGTGCAATCTACATTTCGGGCAGGCGGAATGTAGGGGCAGACATCCTGTCGAGGCAGGGGCTGAGGCCCGGGGGTTGGAGGCTCCATCCACAAGTGGTGGAGTCCATATGGTGGAGGATTGGACAAGCGGAAGTGGATGTGTTCGCCTCCAAGGAGACAACACACTGCCCGCTGTGGTTCGCCCTCACTCCTCCTGCACCATTGGGGCTGGACGCCATGGTGCACACGTGGCCGAGGTCACGTCACGTCTGTATGCTTTTCCCCCGATCGCTGTGCTCTCACAAGTTCTAGCGAAAGTTCACCAAGACCGTCTACATCTACTGCTAGTAGCACCTTATTGGCCAGCTCGAATATGGTTCTCGGAGATAATTTCCTTGCTTGACGGTACTCCTTGGGAGATTTCCATCCGCTGGGATTTACTGTCTCAAGCCGGAGGGCTGATTTATCACCCTCGGCCAGAACTATGGAAACTGTGGGTCTGGCCCCTGAGGGGCACCAGCTCATAGATTCGGGTCTCACAACTGAGGTTGTAGAGACCATGTTAAACGCTAGAGCACCATCCACAAGGATATTGTATGCGCTCAAGTGGCAGCTTTTTGTCTTGTGGTGTGAGGAACATCAGCTAGACCCAGTGAACTGCACAATAGCTACAGTCCTGGAGCTCTTACAAGAACGTTTCTCAGCAGGGTTGGCTCCTTCTACAATCAGGGTTACGTGGCCGCTGTTTCGGCCAGCCATGCCCAGGTTGATGGAGCCTCTGTGGGGCAACATCCTCTAACTTTGAGGTTCATGCGTGGTGTCAGATGGCTGAGGCCCATCTGCAGGCCACACATACCTTCCTGGGACCTTTCGGTGGTCTTGGAAGGTCTGTCAGGTGCCCCATTTGAGCCCTTAGAGTCAGCCTCTGAGAAGCTTCTGACTCTAAAGGTAGCTCTTCTACTGGGCCTGACATCTCTCAAGCGAGTGGGAGTTCTACAAGCTCTCTCAGTTGCCCCTTCCTGCCTTGACTTTGCCCCTGGATTAGCCAAGGCCTTCCTGTATCCTAGGCCGGATTATATTCCTAAAGTGCCTACATCGGCTGCCCACCCTGTGGTGTTGCAGGCTTTCTGCCCTCCTCCGTTCCTCACGCCGGAACGAGAGAGGATGCACCTGCTGTGTCCAGTAATGGCTCTCTGTACTTACGTCCACCGCTCCAGCCAGTGGAGTAAGTCGGAGCAGCTGCTGGTCTGCTTTGGCGGCGATAGTAAAGGTGATGCTGTGTCAAAGCAGCGCATCTCTAATTGGATAGTGGAAGCAATCTCTATGGCTTACAAGGCACGCGGTCTCGCCACATGGTCTACGCCACACACATCCATTCGTTATTACAGCCTGGATATTCATTCCACCCCGGGCTCAAGTGTCTTGCAGTGACCCTCGGGCTTGGGTCTTTTTGAACAGGCCGTACCTTCGGTATGACAGAGTGGGTATTCCTGTTCCCATACTGTTATGCTAAATGCAACGTCGAAGTTCCCTTTGAAAGGGAACATCGGGGTTACGCATGTAACCCTGTTCCCTGAGAAGGGAACGAGACGTTGCATAGCTCTGTCACACCAGGGCAGGCCTGTGAATTGCGTCTTCGTTTCAGATAATAAAGGCTGGTGGCGTGGTTCACAGGTGCCATATATATATCATGCGTCATGCTTAATTGCCACGTCACCTGATCATGGCATGCCTATAAGTAGAGGCATGATTTTAAACAAGCTTCAGATACCGGTCACGCGCGCAAGTCGCTTCCCATACCGTTATGCTAAATGCAACGTCTCATTCCATTCTCAGGGAACAGGGTTACATGCATAACCCCGATGTTTTCTGCCCCCTAGCCAGTTCAGGTATTTCATGTTTTCTACCCCTAGCCAGTTCAGGTATTTCATGTTTTCTACCCCTAGCCAGTTCAGGTATTTCATGTTTTCTGCCCCTAGCCAGTTCAGGTATTTAATGTTTTCTACCCCTAGCCAGTTCAGGTATTTCATTTTTTCTACCCCTAGCCAGTTCAGGTATTTCATATGTTTTCTACCCCTAGCCAGTTCAGGTATTTCATTTTTTCTACCCCTAGCCAGTTCAGGTATTTCATATGTTTTCTAACCCTAGCCAGTTCAGGTATTTCATATGTTTTCTACCCCTAGCCAGTTCAGGTATTTCATGTTTTCTACCCCTAGCTAGTTCAGGTATTTCATATGTTTACTATGTCTAGCCAGTTCAGGTATTTCATATGTTTTTAGCCCCTAGCCAGTTCAGGTATTTCATGTTTTCTGCCCCTAGCCAGTTCAGGTATTTCATGTTTTCTACCCTTAGCCAGTTCAGGTATTTCATGTTTTCTACCCCTAGCCAGTTCAGGTATTTGATGTTTTCTACCCCTAGCCAGTTCAGGTATTTCATATGTTTTCTAACCATAGCCAGTTCAGGTATCTCCTATAGGAAGACCCCTGTCTCTGTGTGTGTGTGTGTGTGTGTGTGTGTGTGTGTGTGTGTACGCACTATATGTACCTGTATCTTGATTGCTGCTTTCTGGTTGCTTTGAACCACTGAGATACTCACACTCTCTGTGAGTCTCAGAATGAAAAGTAGCTGTGAGCCACGCTGCTGTGATGTCATAATGAGACCATGTTGTATATTTTGACTATATATTAGAGCTTTTTGTTCCTGAAGTTGCTACAAGTTAAGGAGCAGAACAGATTTTTATTAAAGTTGTCATTAGATTTGATCTGACATTATTTACAGATCTATCAGTTGGGATTGGATTGAGGGTTGGATTAAATACATTCAATTCAAGTGACCAGTTAATGAGGATAAAAGCAACAGGAACTCAAAAATAAATATAACAGCCTCATTTTTCTTTTGGTTGCTTGGGATTTTAAAATGTAAATAAATAAATAAATAAAATCTGACCCTTGATTATACTTCACAGACCCCTGAGAATCCCCAGACCCCACTTTGAGGACCACTGTTTTAGACAAACATGTTGAACTGATCACTCTGTGAAGCTTCCAGTCTGGAGTCAGCTTTTAAAAAGATAATTTTTTTATTCTTTTTGGTAATAAAATCTTCCTTACATTCTGTACCATTTAAAAGCGTCTCTTTTACCTCCCTAGAAAGCAGGAACTCCATGTAATTTGAAAAAGCATGATGAGGCAAGTTTCACTGGTTTGCCAACATGAAGCTAGATATGTGTAACTAAGTTAGCGTGTTTTCTTTGCTAATACCAGTTTAGACTAGCATCAATTCCACTAGCTAGCATAGTTTATTATTCAGCAAGTCAAATTGTAGCTAAAGATAAAATCTGTTTATTTACAGAACATTTTATTTCTGAATAATTCATCAGCAAACTACGCAGCATTAGTCATGTAAATGACCAACAAATAACTGAATGATGAAAAAAGTAAACATGTTCATAGGTAAAAAAGTTAAGCACTGCTAATTGTTTAACATTAAAAATAATGTACAAATAAACCAAACACATGTTAATTACGATTACAATGGATAAAAAAAAAAGAGAAAATGTAGATGCAAACAAACAAACAAACAAAAAAACCAACATGTGTATAATGGATATATAAAGTCAACACACCCCGGTTAAATTGGCAGGTTTTTGTGATGAGAAAATATGAAATGAAGTTAAATGATGTCAGAACTTTTTCCACCCTCAATGTTAAATTACATAAATAAAGTAAAAACAATCAGAAATATTTTGTTGTCTTTTTGGGTAAGACTCTATCAGCATGGCACGTCTTGACTTCCCACTCTTTCTAGCAAAAACGTTCTAGATCCATCACATTGTAAGGGCATCTCCTGGGCTCTTTTCAGGTCACCCCACAGATTGGTCTGGGTTCTGACTAGGTCATTTAAAAACATTGATGATCTTTTGGTTAAGCCATTCTTTTGTTGATTTGGATGTATGTTTTGGGTCATTGTCGTGCTGAAAAGTGAGATTTCTTTTCATCTTCAGCTTACTAGCAGAC
The DNA here is from genome assembly GCF_023375685.1 of Ictalurus furcatus. NCBI lineage: Eukaryota > Metazoa > Chordata > Actinopteri > Siluriformes > Ictaluridae > Ictalurus > Ictalurus furcatus. The sequence continues at coordinate 1,952,906 of NC_071281.1, forward strand.
ACCTGAAGATTTCGCACTAAAATTGGCCAGTATTTGTAGCTATTAATGATTCCCTCCATCTTGATAAAACCTACGGTTCTGACTGAAGAAAAGCAGCCCTAAAGCATGATGCTCCCACCACGTGCTTCACTGTGCTTCCGTGGTATATCTAATGTTTTGTAAACTGTTTTGTAAACAGCAGTCGGAAACCATAAAGATGTGAAGAAAATCCTACAGAAACAGCTGGTCTTTAATTGGGGTTAATCAGAATAATTTCATTGATGGCAGCTTTATGATAATTACTATTGAACATGAGATTGGATGTGATTAGTTCAGTCTGAACACAGACAAAACCTGCCATTTTAACCCTAGACTTTTTATATCCACTGTACACACATATATATGTTTAAGGTCAAAGAGTATACAATATTATAAGAGCTCTATAATACACGATCAAAGCAATAATACTGCTAGCTCTACTCTAAAAAAATGTTAAAGCCGTCCCTCTTCTCCTGTTAGATTTGGAAGCAGTGTTGAGGGTTAAAACAGAGATACAGAACTATCACATCTCTCTCAGCTTTTTTCCAGGAACCTGAAGTGCTACCTCTTTAGCTTTTAGATCCCAGGCCACAGGACTAATGATGGGCTACATTGCTGAAGTGGGGAGTTTCTGGATCTTGCTGTAGAGCTGAGACGGATCATCAGCCGCTTCGTCTGCCACAAGCCTGTGGAACAAAAAGAGGTGATCTAAAGACTAGAGTAGTGTAATGTCTTACATTTCTAATCAGTCACTTAATGAACTTAATGAAGCACAGTGAGTGTTGGTGTAATGATAATGATCTGCTCACTGGATGGCAGCAGTGCTCCTGCTAACGTTCACAGCAGCGTACTGAACATCCTCGTCCTCTGTGGTGTCTGGAGGAAGTCTGCGTGACAGAGACACTTCCTGTGTGTGTGAGTTTTTAAAGACAACACTGGCATAGTGAACGTCATCCTGATCATCTGAGGCGACTCTTCCACCGCGGTCTGAGGCTGAGACATTTTCATAAACAGCAGGAGAGTGACGCTGAAAGGGAGAACAGAATAAAGTTCATATATGAACATGTCACATGATCAAACATTCCCTCCTTTCATCCATACTCACCTGTCCACTCTCGCCAGTGCTGCTGTGGCCATTAGCTGAGCTCGACTTCCTCTTCCTGAGAAACAACAAGCACATGTTCATGCTAGTTGCAAATGACTATTTATGTGTAAATTATTTTAAAAACATATTCAGTACATTTTACATACCACATCCACAGAGCTCCTGAGAGGAGTGTTACTGCCAGGAAGACAGCCAGGCCCACCATGATGACCTTTAACACTGTGTAATTCTCTGACCCTTCAGAAATAAATCATGAGCATGATGAGGCTCTATTTTGTGTGCCAGTTAAGCATAATTTGCCACTTAATGATGCTGTTTTGCAATTTGGATTGAATGCAAGCCAGTTTGATCACATTTCTGCACCGTTGTTATTAACATATTGTGCTAATGTGAGTGGAGGACCACATAAAGACATGTGGTGTTCAAAATCCAATCCAAGCATGAAGCTGAGCAGTTGAGGACTGATAGCTGCTCTCAGGCAGTGCTGAGACTGAACCCGACCTACCTGAGTTTTGTGGCTCACATGTTACAGTTAGTTCAGGAGAGCGGAGATCCTCACGTCCTCTCACGGCACAGGAGTAGTTTCCTGCATCTTCACTGGAGTTCAGGTAGAGCTTGATGTGTTTGGTGAGTTTGTCAGTAACAGGCTGTCCGTTCTTGTACCACATGTAAGTGGGGTTGTTAGACAGAGTGCAGGAGGTGATGCAGCTCAGCGTTACTGTAGTCTGTCCTTCTGATGCCACTGCAGAACAATTTGCTCTTACCTGCAGATCTGAATGTGCAAAAAATAAAGGAAAGTGATTTAACAGATTTACATCGATACAGAGAGACCAGAACTAGAGACAGTTCAGTGTAGGACATTACCTGTAACACCCAGAATCACTGCAGGTTCAGCAGAGAATCTATTACCATCATTAGTAAGGAATCTAAGTTGATATTCTCCAGAGTCTTTCTTTGTCAGGTTTTTCATTT